>NC_052341.1:13880049-14167549 GCF_016432855.1 Salvelinus namaycush
TCATTAACACACAATGTGATCCACACACACACACACACACACACACACACACACACACACACACACACACACACACACACACACACACACACACTCCCGCTACTGCATTGGGCCCACGATGCATCTAAAACACTGGCCATATGTAGGCCACATTAGGCAAATGCGCCTTTGCTCATCAGCTCCATGTTAACCCCTCAGGCATTGGCCCACTGTGGCCTAGTGTGGGCAGCCTATATCTGGTGTTGGCAGCACTCACATTGCCTGAAATAAGCCCATCTTCTCCCAGCAAACATGCCCACATTGGCACGATGTGGGCCCAATGCGGGCTTAAATATTGGCCTTATATACAGTAGGGTGCCCTTATTGGGCCCCGATGCGCCTTTGCTTCTTAATAGTAATGTATTTATAATTTATTTATTACAATTGAATTTAATGCATAGATTGCATAATTGTCTACCCTTGAAGATATTTTGGGAACATGTTAAATTGTTTCAGAAGGACAACCAAGTTTTTACTACACTGCAAAAAATATGATATGTTTTTACGGTAACTTACTGGCAGCCAGTTACCTGTAAGTTACTGTAAAAAAGATACAGAATGTTACTGTAAATTCCAAATGAACTTTGGTTTAGCACTACATTGCTGTAAAACATGTATTTACAGTAATATACTGTTAAAGCAACGTTTATTTGGGATTTATGGTAACACGCTATCTTTTTTACAGACATTTACAGATCATTGGCTGCCAGTAAGTTACCGTAAACACAAGTTATGGTTTTCACAGTGTATCATACATATTTTTTACAAGATAAATTGTTCAGTTTCACATAAGCGAGTCACTGCTTTGATGTTTTCAGAGAACGACAGGGTGTTGTCTAGGGTCACGCCAAGGTTCTTTTCACACCGGGAGGGGGACACCGTGGTGTTGTCCCCTGTGATCAAGAGGTCTTGGAGCGGGCAGGTCTTCCACGGGAGGAAGACCAGCTCTGTCTTGTCAAGGTTGAACTTGAGGTGGTGGGCCCGACCTCCAAACTGAGATGTCTGCCAGGAATGCAGAGATGATAGGAGAGACCATGTGAGAATATGACAAAGCCGAGTGACATAGTGTAGAGAAAAAAGAGGAGATGGCTTAGAACTGAGCCATGGGGACACCAGTAGTGCGAGCACATGGTACAAACACAGAATCTTTCCTCGCCACCTGGTAGGAGCAATCATGCAAGTAGGATGAAATCCAGGAGTGTGCAGAGCCCAGCCATGAGAAGATGGAATGGAGGATCTGATGTTTCACGTGCCGATGGCAGCAGGTACAATGCATTCTGAAAGTTTTCAGACCCATTGACTTTTTCCACATTTTGTTACGTTACAGCCTTATTCAAACATTTATTAAAAGTTTTTTTTCCCCTCACCAATCTACACACAATACCCAATAATGACAGAGTGAAAACTATTTTTTAGAAATGTTTGTAAATTTATATATATATATAAAAACACGGAAATACCTTATTCACATAAGTATTCGAAACCTTTGCTATGAGACTCAAAATTGAGCTCAGGTGCATCCTGTTTCCATTGATCATCCTTGAGATGTTTCTACAACTTGATTGGAGTCCATCTGTGGTAAATTCAATTTATTGGACATGATTTGGAAAGAGACACACCTGTCTATATAAGGTCCCACAGTTGACAGTGCATGTCAGAGCAAAAACCAAGCCATGAGGTCGAAATAATTGTCCGTAGTGCTCCAAGACAGGACTGTGTCGAGGCACAGATCTGGGGAATGGTACAAGAAATCTCTGCAGCATTGAATAGTCCCCAAGAACACAGTGGTCTCCATGATTCTTAAATGGAATAAGTTTGGAACCAGCAAGACTCTTCCTAGAGCTGGCCGCTCGGCCAAACTGAGCAATCAGGGGTGAAGGGCCTTGGTCAGGGAGGTGACCAAGGACCCAATGGTCACTCTGACAGAGCTCCAGAGCTCCTCTGTGGAGATGGGAGAACCTTCCAGAAGGACAACCATCTCTGCAGCACTCCACCAATCAGACCTTTATGGTAGAGTGGCCAGACGAAAGCCACTCCTCAGTAAAAGGCACGTGACAGCACTCTTGGAGTTTGCCAAAAGGCACCTAAAAGACTGTCAGAGGGAAAGATGAACGGAGCAAAGTACAGTGAGATCCTTGATAAAAACCTGCACCAGAGCGTTCAGGATCTCAGACTGGGACGAAGGTTCATCTTCCAACAGGACAACGACCCTAAGCACACAGCCAAAACAATGCAGGATTGGCTTCGGGACTTCTCTTAATGTCCTTGAGTGGCCCAGCCAGAGGCCAGACTTGAACCTGATCTAACATCTCTGGAGAGACCTGAAAATAGCTGTGCACCGACACTCCCCATCCAACCTGACAGAGCTTGAGAAGATCTGCAGAGAAAAATGGGAGAAACTCCCCAAATACAGGTGTGCCAAGCTTGTAGCATCCTACTCAAGAAGACTTGAGGCTGTAATCGCTGCCAAAGGTGCTTCAACAAAGTACTGAGTAAAGGATCTGAATACTTATGTAAATGTGACATTTCAGTTTTTTATTTGCACAAAAAATAAATACCGTTTTTGCTTTGTCATTATGGGTTATTGTGTGAAGATTGATGAGGAAAAATCTATTTAATACATTTTAGAATGAGGCTGTAACGTAAGAAAATGTGGAACAAGTCAAGGGGCCTGAATACTTTCCGAATGCACTGTAGAACAGAGGAGAGAGAGTCAGCTTTGGCCTGCTTTGGTCACTGCCGCTCTCCTCCGTGACACAGGAGAGCAGTCTCAGTTGAGTGACCCGTCTTGAAGCCTGACTGGTTAGGGTCAAGAAGATCGTTCTGAGAGAGATGGTGAGAGTGTTGGTCAGAGACGGCACGCTCAAGTGTTTTGGAAAGAAAAGAAACAAGGGGTCTGTCGTTTTTGACATCAGAAGAGACGAGAGTGTTAGTTTCTTGAGGAGACTTTGGCCATCTTGAAGTCAGAGGGGACACAACCTGTAGTCAGGGATGAGTTGATGAGGGAAGTGAGGAATTGGAAAAAGGTCTCCAGAGATGGTCTGGTGAAGGGAGGAGCAGATAATAGGTTCTATAGAGTTTTGTAGTAAACATCTAATTTAACTTTAAAAATGTATTGCATTTTAATGTGCCATGAACACAACCAGTCATGATGTTTTCACTGACTGTCAAACAAATTACCTAAAAAAGTAGGTTACCTTTGTACGTTCATTCAAAAATAATTCCAGCATCCAAACAGTGCACTGTGCACGTGCCAACTGTCCTCCAATTCACAAGTGGCTGAAACTATTTCAACGGAGAATGCATCTGAGCGAGTGAAACAGCGTCCCTCTTTCTTACTTAATGTAACTCACGTATCTGATGCTGTCTGGACAAAATGCATGTCCTCTGCTTCGACGTAGATGGGAGTATTATCAGCAGCACTTGTCTTTATACTAAATAAATGCATATTGTATCCTCTTAGAGTGTAAGGGTTTACACTGGATGAACTGGATGAAATTATTGGATGAAATTATTCTGTTTTTTTGTATTATTTATTTATTATGCCTGGAGCATGGGGGGCCTCAAGCAGAGATTTATTTTATTTTAATTAAATATTTTGTTTATTTTTATGGTCAGCTCATGAGGCCCCTTGATGATGTGAGGCCTGAGGCTAATGCCTCTTATGCCTAATGGTAAGTCCGCCAGTGGCCATGTGTAACAAGCTACCCGTGAGCAGTTTGTTGAGGGTATTAGTCCAACACTTTAATAGTCAGTGATGTGTGACACTTCCACTGCCACAAATGAGAAGCCATTGTCAAGTCTTAGCAGACATGTTTTATGCTCGCTTGCCAAGCATGACTAAGTACAGAGTGAAGTTTGGCAAACAAATTCATTTCAATAATCCAAAACGAGACACGAGAAAAACCTAATGACATCAGAGGAACAGAGGTAACAGTCATTGTCTGAAGTGTCCATTTTATCTCTGCCCCTGTGTCCGTGTTTAGGCCATGGCTCCCAGCCTGGCTTTATGACTGATGGGCTGTTTGGAAATGCATCTGTGATGTTTTCTAATGGGTCTCTCTCGTGTCTCTGGCCTAATTGGCCTCCTGTAGCCCCAGCCGGCTGAGGAACATAAAGACGAAGCAGGCAGAGGCTCAATCTCTGCCACAGTACACCTGGCAGTTAGTCAGTCACACACACACCGATGCATGAACACACGCAGAAATGCAGACACACATGCATACATGCACACACCCACACACACACACACACACATTTGGCTGCCAGTCACAGGTCTTACCTGCACTGATAAAATATACACCATTGTCCCTAGACCACACTAACGCAAGCCAATAAATTAACAGAGAGAGAGAAGAGAGAGAGAGAGAAGAGAGAGAGAGAGAGAGAGAGAGAGAGAGAGAGAGAGAGAGAGAGAGAGAGAGAGAGAGAGAGAGAGAGAGAGAGAGAGAGAGAGAGAGAGAGAGAGAGAGAGAGTGCCATTGACTCCACTACAGACACAGTGTCACTCAGCGAGAGAGATGGAGCAATGAACATGCCAGCTACCTTCCTATCACGGAACAAGACAAGTGTGTATGTGCGCATGTGCAGAGATGGGCACTATTTCCGTTACATGTACTTAAGAGAGACAGGGAAAATGAGAGGTAGAGGGAGAAAAAAAGGCCAGTTTAGATGGAGAGGGCTTAACATGTTCCACATTTGTACACAGCAAATTTGCCAGTGTTCACCAGTGTTAATTAAAGAGTTAAACTAAATCTATAAGAGTTCAATTAATCACTGGTGTAATCATAACATATTCCCTTTGGACCTTACTGAAAATGAATAAATGCAATAACCATTTCTCTGTCACTAATAAATACAGTCATGGGGGGTTACTCTACAATTCACTTGAAAGGCAAAGCACACAGGGAAATATGCAAATAAGGCTTTACACTAAGTGTTTAACACTGAAATGTGTGGACCCGTATTGACACTGGAACAGTGTTGAATGTAACACTGTTGGTGTTGATTCAACACTGGAGAATTTGCTGTGTAGAGAGAAGCAATTTCCAGAGTAGCAGAAAGACGGGCAGATACATTTAGACTGAGTTGCTTACATCAAGGCTTTCTCACTTCCTTCCCCGTTTGGGATTTCTGCGGCAGTGGGCACAGATGCTTCTGGTGATGAGCAATCGTTTCCAACCAACCTTTAGATATGGAGACGACAGCACAGGTACTCCTATTGTCATATAAATTACAATCAGACTTCCAGGCTCCTGGACAGGGCCCCAATTTAAAACCATGCTCTGCCAAACGCTCAATAACGAGGGGATTTGTCCGACCGGCACTTGGAATTTTCATTTCCCGCCGTGCGATTACAAAGTTATCTTCAAAATTGTTTTTTGGTGTCCAGGAAATAAATTGTATTACCTCACACAGCCAGAGACAGAGAGGACATTTGTCTAATTTGTAATTGCATCAGAGCTCATGAATATTACATTAACTTTCAATTTCTTTCATATAATCTACATTAGAGTTTGGCACAGAGAGGTAAAGACATATGAACTCCTACACTATTGTCTCATGCAGTGCACTTTACATCCGAATATAGATAGGAAGTCTAATAATCGCTTCCTGTCCTTAATTTAATTATAACAGTTGTACTAACAGTAGTACTAACACTATTGCAGAACTGTATAACAGAAGTACAACAGTAGTACTAACAGTACTTCAGGACTACTTCTAATGAAACGGACTACTTCTAATGAACCACTACTCCTACACTACTACTACCATGGAATATTTAGTTATGGCCCATCTTTTTTCATTTTCACGGTTTCAGCACCACAATTCTCCTGTAATTATATGGAACTATTTCTCAGGCATGAAGGCAATTTACTCTAGATTAATCAACCGCTTGGCACCTGAGGTCTGCACTACAGGAAGGACTAAACTAGGAGAGGCAAACACAGAGAGAAAAAGAAGGCGGGCGGGAGAGAGAGAGAGAGAGAGAGAGAGAGAGAGAGAGAGAGAGAGAGAGAGAGAGAGCGAGAGACAAAAGAGAGAGCGAGAGAGAGACAAAAGAGAGAGCGAGAGAGAGAGCAAATGAGAGAGCGAGAGAGAGATAGAGAGAGAGAGAGAGAGAGAGAGAGAGAGAGAGAGAGAGAGAGAGAGAGAGAGAGAGAGAGAGAGAGAGAGAGGAGAAATTGTATTTGTGCGATTTATGCCAATTTCAAGACAATCGTTGGACTTTCCATGTGGCTATTACCGGCGACAGAGTCCCCACTTCATTGAGGGGACAAAACAGGTCAGGACTCCACAGCAGATTAACTGGGTAAATAAATAAGAAGATAGGCTGTAAGCAGAAACAGAAGGCAGGGTGAATCAATCAGGTCAGACTGAGGAAAGATGAAGAGGAACATCCCAAATGGCACCCTATTCCCTATAGTGCACTACTATTGACCAGAGCACTATGTAGTGCACTATATGGGGGACAGGGTACCATTTGGGACACAACCAAGGAGAGGCTGACTGGGAGAGAGCTGTAGGTAGGTAATCAACCAACCCTCTCACCAATCTGCATAAGAACTCAACAGGCCATGCAATGTTCCCTGTAGGAAATGACTCATCAGCCACAAAAAGAGGCCCTGCTCATACACAATAACAAATTGCGGTACATTTACAGAAACAATTATACAGTTAGCTACTGTAATTCTATACTGCAATACAGTACTGTAAAGAGCAATGCATTATGGAGGCTCAATCTCATTCCGCTACACTGCTGTAAAATGTTACAGTAAAGTGTTTGGGAAATAATCTCTGGCTCAGTAACATATTGCTCTGATATTACACCAACTTACAAGAAGCTGGGGGCAATTTACTGTGAATATTACAGTAATGTACTTTGCACTAGCCAGAGATGGTCAAAGATACAGTACATCAAAATACCTTGAATACCATTAACTACAGCAATATTCTCAGTAATGGTTACAGAAACGTTTTAATTGCTATGACTGTGATATGTGTTTTTTTTAATCATCCTTAGTTTTTTTAATCAACCTGGAGAAGAGCGTCTGCTAAATGACCAAAATGTAAATGTAAAAAAGAACACTTGCAAAGCACACTGCTGGAGCTCATTAGAATAATACCCAGCAGTGTGCTTTGCAAGTGCTCGTTTTTACATTTACATTTTGGTCATTTAGCAGACTCTCTTCTCCAGAGTGACTTACAGTCAGTGCATTCAACTATAGTAGATAAACAAGAACATGTCACTGTCATAGCTAGTACAAATAGTATGTTAACATTACGGAGAATGTTGTAGTAAATTACAGGAAATGTTTACTCTTCCTTTCTCTATATACTGTTTTAATGGATTCATCCTATTTAATGGATAAAAAAAACACATTTTACAAAAGAAAACAGTTAAGTGAGTAGGATGTGGAGTAGGATGTTGCTATGGTTCTTGGAGGGGGCGAGGTTTGTAGTGAAAGCAGAAATTACATTTAGGCTGAAATTCTGTTTGAGAACCTGAAGCAATGATATTGGTTTTATCAAGCGAAAATAGGGGAATGTGTGAGTGGGAAAGCCTAGCCAATTGAAATAAGACTGGATCTGGGAGAAACAGAGTTTTAGATGAGGTGAGAATGGTAAAGAGTTTAGTGGACAGGGAAGGACCAGAGAGAGAAAGAGATGGAGAGAGAGGGGTGGAGAGGGGAGGGGTGTCTGAAAACAGTTGACATGTAAGGGTTATGATGAGTAATAAAGATGTGGGTGGTATTCTATAGAGAGAGAGACAGGGGGAAGTAAGAGAATAGGAATGGGAGAATTATCAGTACATAGTTTGTGGGGGAGAGAGTTTGAGAATACTAGATACTGAAGAGGAGATGTAGTTGAGGCTGTTCAATGTGACATTTCACCTCTAAGGCCTTTCTCAATTCCAGTCTGGAGTGGTTCATGGAAATTGTGTTATTGGGTTACTGAGAAGTAGAGAGCAACACAAGAACATGGTAATAAATAGAGACTACAGTCTGGTATAGAGTATACTCTGTCTGGAGCACTAGGGACTTTAGAGGACTTAGAGAAGTACAGAACAGGACAGGATCACCCTGACCTGTACCTGTATCCATCTAGGATGTCTCCTGCTCTTAATGGCTTCCTGTCTCAAGTCTGTCTCTGCCTGCCTTTGTGTCTGTGTCTGTCTGCTTCCCAAATGGCACCCTATTCCCTATACACATTCTTAGAAAAAAGGTGCTATCTAGAACCTAATGGTGGGGCTAAAATTAAACTGATTTAATCAATACGCTCAATACTGACTGAACTCACCTTCTGAAAAATGACAGTGTTATTGGAGACATTAAATAGCAATAACAGATTCCTCCTGTCCCTCTGAAAATTAACTCTACAAACTGAGGTTTCCAATTGCAGAGCTACGTCTCAGAGCTAGTGTCTCTCTGTGGCATTGTAGATATCGCTTAGTTGGAAATGGGGGGAACATTGCTTTCTGTTATATATTTGTAGATAAAGACATTGAATGTGTTGGCGTACCTACTGTAGCCTCAGAGGAGCTGCCCCAAACAACTCCTCACCCTGAGAGTCAGTTACCTTTTAAACACAATAACAGGACAGTTTTGAAGAACATCATTTAGGATTCAAATGTTATTCAAAAAACAAGTATCATCTTTGAACACAGGGATTTAGGGGGAGGATTTGTCTTTGACATTGCTGGGAAATTCTCTCTCTTGCACCATGGGTGGGTTATGAAGGTAGTTCTTACAGTAAAATGAAAAGTGACAAGTAACCATGTCTGCATTTGTTCTCTCCCTGGTCCAACTCTGCTCATCTGGGGCTCAACATACAGTCCATTAGCAGGATGGATGGAGGAATCAAAACATCACCCCTACTACAACCACCATTCAGGGGTGAAAAGTATTTAAATCAAATCAAACTTTATTTTTCACATGCGCCGAATACAACAGGTTACCTTCCCGTGAAATGCTTACTTATAATCCCTTAACCAACAATGCAGTGCAAGAAAGAGTTATGAAAATATTTACCAAACAAACTAAAGTAAAAAAATTATTAAAAAGTAACACAAAATAACAATAATGAGGCTATATACAGGGGGCACTGAGTCAATGTGCAGGGGTACAAGTTAGTCGAGGTAATTTGTACATGTAAGTAGGGGTGAAGTTACTATACATAGATAATAAACAGCGAGTAGCAGCAGTGTAAAAACCATATGGGGTGTTCAAGGTACGTTGTCCGGGTGGCAATTTGATTAATTGTTCAGCAGTCTTATGGCTTGGGGGGAGAAGCTGTTAAGGAGCCTTTTGGTCCTAGACTTGGCGCTCCGGTACCGCTTGCCATGCGGTAGCAGAGAGAACAGTCTATGACTTGGTTGACTTGGTTGACGTGGCTTTCCTCTGACACCGCCTAGTACATAGGTCCTGGATGGCAGGAAGCTTGGGCCCAGTGATGTACTTGGCCTTACGCACTACCCTCTGTAGCGCCTTATGGTCAGATGCCGAGCAGTTTCCATACCAGGTGATGCAACCAGTCAGAATGTTCTCGATGGTGCAGCTGTATAACTTTTTGAAGATCTGGGGACCCATGACAAATATTTTCATTCTCCTGAGGGGGAAAATGTGTTGTCATGCCCTCTTCACAACTGTCTTGGTGTGTTTGGACCATGATAGTTTGTTGGTGATGTGGACACCAAGGAACTTAAAACTTTCGACCTGCTCCACTACAGCCCCGTTGATGTAGTGGGGGCATGGGGGCCTGTTCAGCCCACCTTTTCCTGTAGTCCACGGTCAGCTTTTTTGTCTTCTCACATTGAGGGAGAGGTTGTTGTCCTGGCACAACACTGCCAGGTCTCTAACCTCCTCCCTATAGGCTGTCTCATCGTTGTCGGTGATCAGGCCTACCACTGTTGTGTCGTCAGCAAACTTAATGATGGTGTTGGAGTTGTGTTTGGCCATGCAGTCGTGGGTAAACAGGGAGTACAGGAGGGGACTAAGCATACACCCCTGAGGGGCCCCAGTGTTGAGGATCAGCGCGGCAGACCCTTACCACCTGGGGGTGGCCCGTCAGGAAGTCCAGGATCCAGTTGGAGAGGGAGGTGTTTAGTCCCAGGGTTCTTAGCTTAGTAATGAGCTTTGTGGGCACTATAGTGTTGAACACTGAGCTGTAGTCAATTAACAACATTCTCACATAGGTGTTCCTTTTGTCCAGGTGGGAAAGGGCAGTGTGGACTGTAGTGTGTTTGAGATAGCGTCATCTGTGGATCTGTTGGGGTGGTATGTGAATTGGAGTGGGTCTAGGGTATCTGGGATGATGCTGTTGATGTGAGCCATGATGTGAGCCATTTTTATATGATTACACGCACTTATCAAGAGAACATCACTGGTCATCCCTACTGTCTCTGATCTGGCGGGCTCACTTCCTTTGTTAATGATGTCTGAGTGTTGTAATGTGCCCCTGGCTATCCGTAAATGTTAAGAAAAATACTAGAAAATGGTGCCGTTTGGTTTGCTTAATATAAGGAATTTGATATGACTTATTCTTATTTATTTTGATACTTAAGTATATTTAAAACCGAATACTTTTCGACTTTTAATCAAGTAGTATTTCACTTGGTGACTTTCTCTTTTACTTGAGTCATTTTCTATTAAGGTATATTTACTTTTACTTTTAAGTATGATAAGTGGCTACTTTTCCCACCACTGCCACCATTACGCTGCTTCATCTCCCCCATCTCCCCAAAAAACGTTCTCCCACCCATGTTGTCTTGTTACCAGGAAGCTGCTATTATTGGTTGTTTGGTGCCACTGACCCATGGGGTCGCCTGGCCTCTCATACTCCCAGCTCTTAGCCAAAGTGATTCAGACAGGCACATTAAAATGCAAATTCCTTCCTGCCTCCCTGCTCATTCCGCTCATTGCCATTTTGTCACTTTCCCTCGTGTGGCGGGAGGCTGCATCGAAGGGAAAAGAATTAGAACTGTTGGCCCATGGGTTGAATACTCAAATGGTCAACTGATTGCAGTAGCACTATAGGCTACATCTCAAATTGTACCATATTGCCTTTATAGTGCACTACTTTTGACCAGGGCCCAGGCCACTATAAAGGGAATAGGGTGCATTTGGGACAGAGCCATAGTAATGTTCCCCCTGCTACCATGTAACCGCTCAGCTCTTCTCTCCTCTCTCCACCTAATGCACATCACTTAGTTACGCTGCCAAAACTATCAGCCAGCCTCTTAGTGCTCATACAGAGTTACGGATGTGAGTGGGTGTGAGACACAAACAGTAAAACTTCCAATTGGACTGACTGTAAGGGGCTCAAAGGATAGGCCTAAGCCAGAGGTATTCAAAGTCAGTGTCACTAACCCTAGTGGGGTCCCAGGGGAACCAATTAATTTATTTTATTTTATTTATGGAACATAAAATTAAGAGAACAGATTATTGTATGGGACAATATACAAACGTTTTTGAGAAAGATAATTTTAAAAATACAATTTAATTGAATATGTATTTATTGGTTTCTTTTCATTTTGATTAGAGATGAAAATGCAATGAATTCAAGGTTATTTGTTCATGTAAAGATCTAAATTTAGCGATTATATGTGTTTAGTGAAATCTAATTTTCAGTAGCGATTAGATTTCAGGTTGGGTGGGGTCGCGATAAATTCTTGGGGAAAAAATGGGGTCTCCAAAAATTCTGCTGGAAGTAATGGGGTCCCAACTGAAAAAGTTTGAATACCACTGAAGCCCTCCACCTCACCAACTCCACCAACCCTCCTCAAGGGCAATATAAATGGAGGCACAAAAACACAAATGTGTGAGAATATAGTTGATGTCATGAGTTTTCCACTCTTCCTCTTCCCAGTGTGTTTGTGTTTAATTGATAATAGCCTGGATGAGGTGGGTGGGGAGCAGTCAAGTACAGCAGAACCAGTGCCCTGTGGAGCAGTCTGCACAGGTGAGCTGTGTTTTCCTCCGTCGCCTCGGCTCCCGCCCACCACACCTCAGCATGGCAGCATGCGTGCACGCGCACACACACACACACACACCTACACAGGCAGGATAGCCACATTACACTTGTGTCTTTACTAACTTACCACAAAATAGTTCTGCTTCCGGTTCCTATTCAGTGGTACTTGCCAGAGGAGTGAGGAGCATCTGCTTTACAGTTTTTTTTGATTGCTTAAGCACGATTTTCAAAACAGGGCCCGTGTTTTCAAAACACTACACATAATTAGCACAACCACACACCCAATTAGCAAAACACTACAGATCCTTTGCAAAATTAAACACTCTTGTAAAAACTATACACTTCTTTTTAAAAACCACACTTTGTTACCATATGAAACACACACGTTTCACATTACTATACTCTGTTTGCACGAGTTACACTCTGCTGTGATAAACCTAAAACACTTTTAGCACTTCTACTTCCCTATGATTAGAGTAGGCTACTATCAACAAAGTACAAATATAATGTAAATTCACCAAACACTACACAAGACCAATGTTGCAGACTGAAGAAACTCATTTATTTCTCAACACGCCCAAAATGTTGACATGGAGATTCATAATACTGTAACCAAACGTCACTTTACGTATTGTAAGTTCAAATTTAAAAATAAAAAAAATAACTAGACATTGTCTCTTCGCCTAGCTGGATCTGGCCAGAGAATTTCATCAACATCGCATGTTGTCATTAGCAAGACACCTTGGAAAGAAACGTCTTGAATGACGAATCCATCCTTGCATTGCTGCTACCTCCATCTGGTCACAGGCCTCCTCCATGGCTTGGATGAGGGGTACCTCAGCCTGGAGACGGAGATCATATACCTTCCACCGCCATGCCGAGAAAAACTCTTCTATAGGGTTGAGGAATGGAGAGTATGGTGGAAGATATAGGACGGTGAAATGTGGATGTTGCTGAAACCAGTTCTGAACCAGAGCAGAGCGGTGGAAAGACATTGTCCCAGACAACAATGTATTGCATATGATCGATTTGATTTGCTGCTGTTATGTTGTGCAATTGGTCCAAGAATGTAAGTATGAGTGCTGTGTTGTAAGGGCCCATATGGGCATGGCGGTGGAGGACCCCATTCTGTGTAATGGCTGCACAGAGTGTTATATTACCCCCACGTTGCCCTGGGACATTGACTATAGCCCTGTGGCCAATGATGTTTCTTCCCCTCCTTCGTGTTCTCGTCAGGTTGAACCCAGCCTCATCTACGTAAATGAACTCATGCTGGATCTCCTCTCCATCCATTCGTAAAACTCTCTGAAAAACAGTGTCAGGCAAAATTGTGTAGTTCAGTGTAGATCTAGTATACATATTACAGTACAGTAAAAGATTATGAGACAGTATGCAAGATCTGTCACGTTCCTGACCTTGTTTTCCTTTGTATAGTTGTGTTTAGTGGGTCAGGACGTGAGCTGGGTGGGCAGTCTGTGTTGTTTGTTCTTTGTTAAGTGTTAGGTTTATTGACCTTGTATGGCTCTCAATCAGAGGCAGGTGTTTTACGTTTTCCTCTGATTGAGAACCATATATAGGTAGGTTGTTTCACATTGTTTGTTGTGGGTGGTTGTCTTCCGTGTCTCTGTATGTTGCACCACACGGGACTGTTTCGTTGGCGTTCGTGTATGTAGTCTGTTCCTGTTCGTGCGTTCTTCGTATATTGTAAGTTCTCAAGTCCAGGTCTGTCTACATCGTTTATTTGTTTTGTAGTTTGTTGAAGTGTTGTCGTGTTTCGTCTTTACTTTAATAAACATCATTATGTCCACATTCCACGCTGCGCTTTGGTCCAATCCCTACTCCTCCTCTTCAGACGAAGAGGAGGAGAATAACCGTTACAAGATCACACTGCTAAAGTAAATACATACCTCTGCATAATCATGCCGCAGTCGTTTCACCCTTTCGGAATTGCGCTCGAAAGGCACTCGATAAATTTGCTTCATTTGAATATGTTTTTTTTTTAGGATGCGTGCCAGTGTTGATGTTGAGACCTGATGGATATCGTTGAAAATGGCGTGGTTATTGACAATGTTAGCTTGGAGCTGCTTGAGTGTTATAGCATTGTTGGCCAAAACCATGTTTACTATCTCCCTCTCTTGCTGTTCTGTGAACATAGGAGGCCTTCCCCCTTGTCGTCCCTGACCCTCAATCCTATGTAGGAAAAAAAACAGTATACAATAGTACAGTAATTTCACAGGAAAAGGTAACAGAAGTGCTGATAGTGCATAGAATACAGTACTGTAAGCAGTTACTGAAACCATGCAGATGTTTTTGATATGATGATATTTTTACAATACCTATTTTCCAGTCGTAATGTTCTCATCACACTTGCCACTGTATATCGGCTTAGATTTGGCTGTACTCGCAGTCCAGCCTCCCTCAGCGTCAGGCCGTGGTTGACAACGTGGTCAACCAGTGTTGCGCGGATCTCATTTGTCAGATTCGGTCCTCTGAGCACCTTCTTGTCTTCCTCTTCCTCTTCTTCCCCTTCCTCCTCCTCCTCGTCCTCCTCGTTCTCCTCGTGCTCCTCCTCCTCCTCGTTCTCCTCCTCGTCGTCGTCCTCCTCCTCGTCCTCCTCCTCCTCCTCGTCTTACTCTTTCTCTGACTCTTTCCATTGTGCTTGAAGACCGATGAACTCACCTGCTGCTTTTTATAGTGCTTATACACCTGATTGGTGTGTCTACAATTAAGCAAACGAGTGTTTGCACACCTGATGACTGTGTTGAACCAATTGGTTGGACGGTGTGGTAATTTGACAGTCAGTGCTTTGGTATTGCAAGGACGTGACTTCATGATAGATTTTTGTGTGTAATGTATGTTAAGTGTGTTTAGTGTTTTGCAAATCACTGTGTGTAGAGTTTTGCAACAAGTGTGAGGTTGACAATGTGCTTATAGTTGTGCAAATATGGGCTGATGTTTTGCTTCTTGAGTGTAAGGTTTTGCTAATAGTGTACTACTTTTAATTTTAGTGTGTAAGCAATCCAAAAAATCTGTAAACTGCAGGGGACAACATAATCACACTGCACAGAGACATACAGTGTCACCTCAGCTGAGCTCCAGTTAAATAAACACACAGGGCTGTTTTTGACACCAAACACCTCCTGGCAAGGTTTCCTCATACTACTCTGAGAATCAGGCCAAACTTTAGACCAACAGCTTTTTGTTCTGTTAGCCCTAGGAGCACCTAGCCTCTCACTTCTCACTGTTCACAGTGTGTAAGTTCATCCATAAATCAACAGCTTTCCGGCTATAGGGTTAGATTATTGCTCTGGTTTGGAGTGACTGACTGGGCTTCATGAAAAATGTAAACCAACCTAAAAGCTCTGAGTTTAAACTTGGTCTGTGTGTGTGTGTGTGTGTGTGTGTGTGTGTGTGTGTGTGTGTGTGTGTGTGTGTGTGTGTGTGTGTGTGTGTGTGTGTGTGTGTGTGGTCTGTCTGTAAGGGGATCAAGGGATAAGCTGTAAGGGAGGGGGGACTGTAGTGGGGTAGTAAAAATTACACCAATTTATAATTCTTTGGGGGGGGGTATTTTTTTGTAGAGTGCAGATTACATTTTTGAGAAAGATAATTGGAAAATAATTATCTGAAGAAGATTGAATTACGACTGAAGCCCTTCATCTCACCAGACCCCCCACCCCACCACTACCACCACCTTTTCCTCCCCTCTCAGCAGTGGCGACTGTTGATTGGCTAAATATTTTGAGTTGTCAACAAAGCAACATAACAGAAATAAGATAACAACAGAACAAATACACCTATTTCACTGTTGCATGTCAAAAACTGAATCACCACTGCTGCACATGCTGCCACTGTTCTGAACAGATTAGATTATACTATTTAGAATGAGCAGCCAGCTCACAAACAAACAAGTGAACCAGGGAGAAAAAATCCTGTCATTTTTACAGTAAATTAAATTACTGGCAGCACAGAAGCGAGTAAATTACAGTATATTTACGGGACCTTTACTTTTACACATATTTAAAGCATTTTACTGAAACACCTGACTACAATAGCATGCTATATTTCTAGAATTTACAGTGCATTAGTGGAAGCATAGGGGTTGCCAACAATGCACACTATTTCTGTTATACTGTATGTATTTGATATAGGTATTTCAATACTTTCATTACTGATTTTGTCATTTGTATTTAACTGGCCTGAATGACAATTCATGTAGCCTATGCAAATACTGTATATACTGTGCTTGCAAGTAGCCCACTTTTAACTACAACATTCTCTGTAATGTTAACATAAACTTTTTACTTTCTATGACTGGTCTACAGTATTATTTTTTACCTTAGTTCAATACATTAACTGTACATCGCTCTGGATAAGAGCAACTGCTAAACAACCAAAATCTAAATGTAAAAATAAACACTTGCAAAGCACATTATTGGGTATTATTCTAAATGACCCCCACCCCCAAATAAGGCCAAATGTAATAAAAAATGTTTAATTTTTTTTTTGAGAGCAGAGCGCATTAAAATAATGCCCAGCTGTGTGCTTTGCAAATACTCATTTTGGTAATTTAGCAGACACTGGATTGGTGCTGGTATTGTTGCTGTGACCGGGAAAACCAGGGTTGGTACTGACGTTTGGACCGGGACTGGAAATCGTGCTGAGACCAGGACTGGAGACCAGAGATTAGTGATTGGTCTGGCCCTGTGGCTGGGGACCGAGAAACAGGAACTGGGAACTAGGACTGCTAAAAGGTGCTGGATTGTGATCTGGGTCTGCAGAGGGGAGGAAGGATAACCTGAGGAGCGAGCAGACACACTTGGAAGCCCAGGACCCAGAGGTTAGTGATGGTACTCCCCTGTGGCCTGCTGCCTCTGGGTGTAGGTTTAGAGTTTTGGTCCTTCCTCCGCGCCTCTTCTGGTGTGGTGATGAATGGTTCCTGGTTCTGGACTGGTTCTGTGAGAAGGATAGATGTAGAGGGAGGAAGGGGGAGAGGGATGGAGAGGGAGGGTGGGGGGTATGTCCATCGGCCTGGACTGGAGGAGGAGCGATGCGGTGGCCAGGCTGGACGCTGGAGGACAGAGGGAACAAACAGGGCCTAGACCAGCCTGACCTTAGAGCAATCACCAACAATTAGTACGCATGTTCAGTGTGAGTGCCTCCGTGAGGACAGTTCTCTGTATGTACGTTGTGCCGTCTATGGATGGATTCCCTCATGGGGAGGCAACCATGAAGAAAGTCCTTCTGTTCTGAGTGTGCTGTCAGGGTCATGATGATGGGTTATTGGGGGAGGGGGGGGGGGTCCAGGTATGGTCATTTAATTGCAGAGGGGGATTACAGGTTTTGGTGTGTCTCCCAACTGACTGCCTGGTGGCACCCTGTACTGACTTGATGATAGAATGGGGGGGTGAAGGCGGTTTGGAGGATCCGGGGGGTCTGGACTGAGGCTGGCTTGTTGCTGTGTGGGATCAGGGGCAGGGAGGGCTAAGGGGGTGGATCTGGTTACTAAGGAGCAGTGGTGGTGGTAGGGGTTACGGTAGTGGTTATGGTAGGGGGTCAAGGGCAGTTGCAGATGGGAGGAGGGAATGGAGGGAGGGAATGGGGACAGTAATGAGCAGGGAGGAGCAATCAGAGGAAGTAATGGACGGGGTGGAAGGGGGCGGTATGGTGAAGGGTCTAGGAGGCAGAGACGGTTTCTTGGAGGGGATAGGGGATAATGCAGATTGTGTTTGCTGGTGTCTGGGTGTGGGTTCTGGGCTAGTCTTCTGGTCTGGTCTCGTGTCGGTCTGTTGTTTGTCTGGTCTTTTCCCTTTGGCAATTTTTTTCCAGTTTGGGTCGTCGTCTAAGAACTGGAGTTGTGAGGCGAGGGGTTCCTCTGGTTGTATTGACGGCTCCCCTTTAACCAGGGGTTTGGAGGGGGTGGAAGTGTCTAAGAAATTATTTGTTGAGGGGGCAGAGGAGGATGGGCTGACAGGGGTGGGGGCTGTTTCTGGTACTTCTTGGGTGGAAACAAGGGGGGTGTTTCTGGGACATCTCGGGGGGTGGGTTGGACGGTGCCTGTGAAACGGTCTGGTTCTGGGACTGGTTCTGGGTCCTTGTTGCTGTTGTTGTCTGGTGGAGGGCTTGGGGGTTTAGTGGGTTTGGGATTTGAGATAGTGGGGTTGGTGGCATTGGCCCTTGCTCTGCCTGCGTAGAAACTGGGGCAGAATCTGAAGAAGTGGCCCCCTTTCCTGCACAGGTTGCATTGGTGTGTGGAGGTACAGCCTGAGGTGGGACGGTTGTCTTTACAGATCTTACAGATGATAGCTTTGCAGGCTGTGGCCAGATGGCCCAGTTGGCCATAGTTCATGCACAGTTTGGGCATGCCGTAGTAGTGAATGGAGCCCCATGATGGTGCTAGGGAGGTGTTGGACTCTGCCCACTCCGGTTGGGTCCAGTCTTAACTGGTCTTCGTCCAAGACCCTCCTAGCCTCTGACTTGAGGGTGGTGAACCTGCTTAACCAAACTTGTATGTCATAGTCCTGGATACATTCATTGTGAAGCTGTAGTGTAACTACCTTGGATTCTGTGTCAGAAAGTGGGTGTGCTGTTAAATGAAATGTTTGTATTTTATTCAAAACTGTTCTATTTGAAACAAATGATTCCTGTGGCCCTAGGGGTTTCACAAGGCGATTCATGTCAGATTGCACAAAGCCCATACTTCTACGGAGAACTGCCCTGCTTAATTCCAGGCGGGTCATGGTTTCTGGTCTGGCAGCTGCTGCTTCTGCTCCTGCTTCTGCTCCTGCTATCGGCGGCTCCGTCCTCGGCAGACTCCTTGTTGGGGATTAGTGTCAGCCTCACCTCGTTGTAGTGGCACATAACTCCTGGGTTTGTCCCGGTCATCTTGTTCAGGAGGGGGATTGTGGTTGTTTTGGGTCTTGATGATGTTTGGTCTGGTCGTTGGTCTGCTTCGGTCCTGCAGGGGGAGGAAAGACAAAACCTTGGAGCGAGCAGACACACCTGGAAGCCCGTGATCCAGAGGTCAGTGGAGGCACTCGCCAGTGGTCTGATCGCTCCAGGTGTAGGTTGATGACGTAGGTCCTCAGGGCTGCCAACTTTTGAAGAGAGATTGGAGTGAGATTTGCTATGTGAATTTCATTGCCCCCTGGCACAAACACTAGATGTGAGGTCTGGGTGTCCTCCCCCAGGACATTTTACTATTTTAAAGCTAATTTCATTCAATTCTATGTATTTTGACATGGCTTAGGACTATGAGCAAGCAAGACATTCAATTAAAACCACAGCTCAGGTGTATTCAGGATAATCTGAACATTAAATATACACAAAACATTCACAGACTTCGTTACTTAGAGATTTTTCGGGGATGAATTTTTTAGCTGCTTTTTTCAGAAAGTCATGAAATGGGGAGACAGGCAAATGGTAGAAACAGTGGGAAGGTTGGAAGCAGGAATTTAACCCTGGTGGAAAGTAGTAAGCTACACATGCCGGGAGTGTTACCACTTCACCAAAGCTCTGGATAGGAAATACTATAATTCATGGTTGATGGCAGTGGGTAACCAAATCATAGATTGTGGTCTCCTTCTCCATAGACTACTTTAAAGGTAAGGACACAAACATTTTGTATTTTGTAATTTGGGTGTTCTATTTCTTTAAAATAGGGATGGAAGAAAATCCTGCTTGCTCTCCAGGAGGGTTGGGCACCCTTAATCTATGCTGAACAAAAATGTAAACGCAACATGTAAAGCGATGGTCCCATGTTTCATGAGCTGAAATAAAAGATACCAGGACTTTTCCATGCGCACAAAAAGCTTATTTTTACATCCCTGTTTTACATCCCTGTTAGTGAGCATTTCTCCTATGCCAAGATAATCCATTCACCTGACAGGTGTGGCATATCAAAAAGCTGATTAGACAGCATCATCATTACACTGGTGCACCTTGTGCTGGGGACAATAAAAGGCCACTCTAAAATGTGCAGATGTCTCAAGTTTTGAGGGAGCATTCAATTGGCATGCTGACTGGAGGAATGTCCAGCAGGAGCTGTTGTTAGAGAATTGAATGTGAATTTCTCTACCATAAGCCGCCTCAATGTAATTTTAGAGAATTTAGCAGTACGTCCAACCGGCCTCACAACCGCAGACCACATGTAACAATGCCAGTCCAGGACCTCCACATCCGGCTTCTTCACCTGGAGGATTGTTTGAGACCAGCCACCGGGATAGTTGATGAAACTGAGGAGTATTTCTGTCTGTATTAACGCCCTTTTTTGGAAAAAAAACGAATTCTGATTGGCTGGGTCTTGCTCCCCAGTGGAGAGGCCTGTCTCCCAGATGGGTGGCTCTAATCCCTCTCTGGCCCTCCCAGGCCCACCCATGGCTGTGCCCCTGCCCAGTCATGTGAAATCCATAGATTAGGGCCCAATGCATTTATTTCAATTGACTGATTTCCTTATATGAACTGTAATTCAGTAAAATCGTTGAAATTGTTTCATGTTTTGTTCATATTTCTGGTCAGTATATGTTTTCCAAGTGTTGGGTGTTTGAAAAGGTTTTTGTTATAACAATTAATTTCTCAAGATCACCCAACCTTCAAGAAAAATGTAAAGAATATCAAGATTTAGGGGGTTTATGCCTACTAGTTGAAGATCCTTGCCATCATTATGCGGTTATGGAACCCCTACCTGTCCCAGACCTGCTGTTTTCAACTCTTAATGATCAGCTATGAAAAGCCAACTGACATTTATTCCTGATTATTATTTGACCATGCTTGTCACTTATGAACATTTTGAACATCTTGGCCATGTTCTGTTATAATCTCCACCCGGCACAGCCAGAAGAGGACTGGCCACCCCTCATAGCCTGGTTCCTCTCTAGGTTTCTTCCTAGGTTTTGGCCTTTCTAGGGAGTTTTTCCTAGCCACCATGCTTCTACACCTGCATTGCTTGCTGTTTGGGGTTTTAGGCTGGGTTTCTATACAGCACTTCGAGATATTAGCTGATGTACGAAGGGCTATATAAAATAAACTTGATTTGATCATCTTACTCTACATCGACAAAATATGATACATTTATGAGTTGTGAGTCCCCCTACCATCTCTACCTAGCATGTGCACAATACTAAAATGCCCAAAATTATATTTGAGGCCTGGCGCATTTAATATCCAATGCTTATTTGTATGACTTACTCAAAACTGTCCATGAATGGCTGCAAAAATATATATCTTAATTTTCAAAGACACAAGTAGGCATATCAGATTTCAAATATGACATTACACTGGCAAAATCGGAAGAAGCAGAATAATAAAATAAGTATGGGGAATAATAGCAGTGTTTTTATATATTTCCGATTTGGTCCTGCCGTACATACCTACACGTACGCTACGGTCACAAGACGCAGGCCTCCTAATTGTCGCTAGAATTTCTAAGCAAACAGCTGGAGGCAGGGCTTTCTCCTATAGAGCTCCATTTTTATGGAATGGTCTGCCTACCCATGTGAGAGACGCAAACTCGGTCTCAACTTTTAAGTCTTTACTGAAGACTCATCTCTTCAGTGGGTCATATGATTGAGTGTAGTCTGGCCCAGGAGTGTGAAGGTGAACGGAAAGGCTCTGGAGCAACGAACCGCCCTTGCTGTCTCTGCCTGGCCGGTTCCCCTCTCTCCACTGGGATTCTCTGCCTCTAACCCTATTACAGGAGCTGAGTCACTGGCTTACTGGTGGCTCTTTCATGCCGTCCCTAGGAGGGGTGCATCACTTGAGTGGGTTGAGTCACTGACGTGATCTTCCTGTCTGGGTTGGCGCCCCCCCCCCCCCTTGGGTTGTGCCGTGGGCTCTTTGTGGGCTATACTCGGCATGGTCTCAGGATGGTAAGTTGGTGGTTGAAGATATCCCTCTAGTGGTGTGGGGGTTGTGCTTTGGCAAAGTGGGTGGGGTTATATCCTTCCTGTTTGGCCCTGTCCGGGGGTATCATCGGATGGGGCCACAGTGTCTCCTGACCACTCCTGTCTCAGCCTCCAGTATTTATGCTGCAGTAGTTTATGTGTCGGGGGGCTAGGGTCACTTTGTTATATCTGGAGTACTTCTCCTGTCTTATCCGGTGTCCTGTGTGAATTTAAGTATGCTCTCTCTAATTCTCTCTTTCTTTCTCTCTCTCAGAGGACCTGAGCCCTAGGACCATGCCTCAGGACTACCTGGCATGATGACTCCTTGCTGTCCCCAGTCCACCTGGCCGTGCTGCTGCTCCAGTTTCAACTGTTCTGCCTGCGGCTATGGAACCCTGACCTGTTCACCGGACGTACTACCTGTCCCAGACCTGCTGTTTTCAACTCTCTAGAGACTGCAGGAGCGGTAGAGATACTCTTAATGATCGGCTATGAAAAGCCAACTGACATTTACTCCTGAGGTCCTGACTTGCTGCACCCTCGACAACTACTGTGATTATTATTATTTGACCATGGTGGTAATTTATGAACATTTGAACATCTTGGCCATGTTCTGTTATAATCTCCACCCGGCACAGCCAGAAGAGGACTGGCCACCCCTCATAGCCTGGTTCCTCTCTAGGTTTCTTCCTAGGTTTTGGCCTTTCTAGGGAGTTTTTCCTAGCCACCGTGCTTCTACACCTGCATTGCTTGCTGTTTGGGGTTTTAGGCTGGGATTCTGTACAGCACTTTGAGATATCAGCTGTTGTAAGAAGGGTTATATAAATAAATTTGATTTGATTTGATTTTTGCTGACAAGCACAATATTTACCCTTTATTTTAGCCCCTTGTTAAGAATTAGAATTGTTCCACTGATCATAAAGTAAATAGATAATACAATCTCCAGAAGACAAGACTACCCTACACCCTAACCAAATAATGATTATATTTATTGTCCCCCCTCTATAATCAAACGTACACTTTTGGTTTCACAATCTGTTTGACAAAATTATTTTCAGAGTTACAAATCAGGACACCCTACCAAATCACCAAACAAGGCTGCACTCTGTCAAAAGGCTGCACTCTGCAATAGGGATGGGAGTAACAGCAATCTGATTTTGTTGACAATATTGTACAGAAAACAACGCTACCGTGATGCTCTTTTTACAGTTTTATAAACTCAGTGTAAAACGTTCTCTCTCTCCATTCAGCTCCACTCTAACCTTGAGGGGTGTTTCTTTTAAACGTGCATTCAATCCCCTTGATCCCTTAAATAACTAGACCAATGATATGCTTCAATATGCCGCGGTTCATAGTGCATTGGCAAGACAGGACAGTGATAGAGGTTCAGCTTGTGATGTTAAATTGCAGGTGCTCTGATTTCAAAGCGATTTGGAGCATAGATGAAAAGTTAACGGACTGAAAAATAAAACCAGTACTTTTCGATGCGTGCAATATAAAAAGGGTGGCGGGTGAGCGTGAGAAGTGGGTCAAATGCTTGTGTCTCATGGCCAATGCGTGAGAGTTGGCAGCTCTGGGTCCTTCCTCTGCGCCTCTGGTTTGGGTGGTGATGGTGTCTGGTCTCTCCTTCTGTTGGTCTGCTCCGGGTAGTTGGCGGTCAGGTAGTCCTGGTCTGGTCAGTGATGGCCTGAGCAGGACAGATGGAAAGGGGAGGGGAAGAAGGCTGCAGGCCAAGGGTAGTGGGAGTAAGGCTCGCCTTGGCAACACTCTACTCGCCTCAAGGCCTGCAGTACGTCCTCTCCTCCTTGGGAAGAGAGACAGCGGAACAGCATCGCTCCACCATAATCCATTGCTCTTTACAGTACTGTACTGTAATATGGAATTTACATTGTACAGCAATTTGTTAGAGTGTAGATAACTGGTTAATTTGACAAAAAAAGTAGACCTAACTATTTCTCAATGTGTTTCAAAATTACTGTAGCTGGCTAATTAGTTTGATAATTCTTTGCAATACAACTGTTTTATGCTGTTTAAGTCCACAAATATGTCACCCTGTCACCTGAAATAGAACCTAATGAACATCCTGGGGGGAAACAAATTTGGCCAGCCACCGTCATGCTTTTTTGTCCTACCAGATCTGTGTTGAGAAGGTCCCAGGCTCCCATGACTGTGATGAGCAGAATAGTAAAATAACAGCTTGTTTTGAACAATATATTTTTGAAATGGGAAAATGTAAACATTTACCACACTTTTATGACCATATTAAACATAATCCATGAATTATATAAAATGTATTCGTTTCACAAGTGGGGCACCTTAATTGTCGGGCCGCCGCTGCCTCTCATACAGCCAGGAGCAAGACAGTCATTCCAAACTGCTGTACAACTTCCACTCTTTAGATGTATTGTATCTCTCATCTGTCCCTCCATTCATGCAGTTCAGATCTATTGCTGTACAGCACTGGAGGACTGTTCGCTGTCCTATACTCTCCAATTAGGAACAATTAGCATGTAATACAGAATAGCAGTTCATTAGGACATAATTACCCTCATAATGAAGCAAAGTCCACCAAACTCGTGTCTGTTTGTGCGCTTTTGTGTCTGATTGCGTGCATATGTATGTGTGAGTACAGAAGTCCCATTTGCCTGAGTCATTCTGTCCTCTGCTGGATGTCCTTTCCCACCCACCCTCCCAGTGTTTTTGCGTTGAATTGGTAATAGCCTGTATGAGGTGGGTGGGGAGCAGTCAAGTACAGCAAAATGTCTGCTGGAGTCACTCCAAAAGACAAGTGCCCTGCGGGGCAGTCTACACAGGTGAGTTGTGTTTTCCACTTCTCCGCTCCCGCCCACCAAAACTCAGCATGGCAGCATACACACACACACACGCACACACACAGGCACACATACCGTTGTTATCTTCACCAACTTACCACAAAATAGTCCTCTTCCTACTTCAGGTCCTCTTCAGGTCCTGTTCAGTGGTACAGTACTTGTCAGAGCAGAGAGGAGCATCTGCTTTGAACTGCAGGGGACACCATAATCACATTGCACAGAGGCACAGAGTGTCAGCTCAAATGAGCTCCAGACTGTTATAAAAACACACAGGGCTGTTTCTGACACCAAACGCGTCCTGGCAAGGTTTCCTCATTCTACCCTGAAAATCAGTTAAAACTTTAACCCAGCTAAAATAAGTGTTGTGTTTTTGTTTTGATGGTACTTTGGCGCGCCTTTAGCCTTCAACTCTCACTGTTCACAGTGTTTATGTCATCCATAAATCAACAGCTTTCTGGCCATACACCGGCCATGCACTAGTAAATATAACTTAAAGTAAATGAAAAGCCATTATTACTTAGAATTCTGACTCAAAACTAAATGAGAAATCACATCAACTAAATTTATTTTACATTTACAAAAAGTTATGACAACAAATTACGTTTTTTCCCAGCATGCTCTACTGCAGGTAGATTATTTGGAATTTGAGTTTTTAACATCTGTATTTTTGCATGTACATTGTGTGATTGAATAATTAATATTATGCTACACAAAGATAAATAAACTTTGTGAAGAAATGTCCTCTCAATGTCAACTGTGTTCATTTTCAGCAAACTTAACGTGTACATATTTGTATGAACATAACAAGATTCAACAACTGAGACATGAACTGAACAAGCTCCACAGACATGTGACTAACAGAAATGGAATAACGTGTCCCTGAACAAAGGGGGGTTCAAAATCAAAAGTAACAGTCGGTATCTGGTGTGGCCACCAGCTGCATTAAGTACTGCAGTGCATCTCCACCTCATGGACTGCACCAGATTTGCCAGTTATTGCTGTGAGATGTTACCCCACTAAGGCACCTGCAAGTTCCCAGACATTTCTGGGGGGAATGGCCCCAGACCTCACCCTCCGATCCAACAGGTCCCAGACGTTCTCAATGGGATTGAGATCCGGGCTCTTCGCTGGCCATGGCAGAACACTGACATTCCTGTCTTGCAGGAAATCACGCACAGAACGATCAGTATGGCTGGTGGCATTGTTATGCTGGAGGGTCATGTCAGGATGAGCCTGCAGGAAGGGTACCACATGAGGGAGGAGGATGTCTTCCCTGTAACGCACAGAGTTGAGATTGCCTGCAATAACAACAAGCTCAGTCCAATGATGCTGTGATATACCGCCCCAGATCATGACGGACCCTCCACCTCCAAATCGATCCCGCTCCAGAGTACAGGCCTCGGTGTAACGCTCAATCTTTCGATGATAAACGCGAATCCGACCATCACCCCTGGTGAGACAAAACCGCGACTTGTCAGAGAAGAGCACTTTTTGCCAGTCCTGTCCGGTCCAGCGACGGTGGCTTTGTGCCCATAGGCGACGTTGTTGCCGGTGATGTCTGGTTTAGGGCCTGCCTTACAACAGGCCTACAAGCCCTCAGTCCAGCCTCTCTCAGCCTATTGCCGACAGTCTGAGCACTGATGGAGGGATTGTGCGTTCCTGGTGTAACTCGGGCATTTGTTGTTGCCATCCTGTACCTGTCCCGCAGGTGTGATGTTCGGATGTACCGATCCTGTGCAGGTGTTGTTACACGTGTTCTGCCACTGCGAGGACAATCAGCTATCCATCCTGTCTCCCTGTAGCACTGTCTTAGGCGTCTCACAGTACGGACATTGCAAATTATTACCCTGGCCACATCTGCAGTCCTCATGACTCTTTGCAGCATGCCTAAGGCACGTTCACGCAGATGAACAGGGACCCTGGGCATCTTTCTTTTGGTGTTTTTCAGAGTCAGTAGAAAGGCCTCTTTAGTGTCCTAAGTTTTCATAACTGTGACCTTAATTGCCTATCATCTGTAAGATGTTCGTGTCTTAACGACCGGAACACAGGTGCATGTTCATTAATTGTTTATGGTTCATTGAACAAGCATGGGAAATTGTGTTTAAACCCTTTACAATGAAGATCTGTGAAGTTATTTGGATTTTTACGAATGATCTTTGAAAGACAGGGTCCTGAAAAAGGGACGTTTCTTTTTTTGCTGAGTTTAGCCTACATTTTTCTAAACGAATCCAATCGTTTAGTTAGATTTTTTGCACCAGTTACTGAAATGATTGTTCCTGTTTGAATGGTTTAGGGAGTCTGCTCACACTGTTCCTAATCCTGATAGTCATTATGAATGCTGGTTGTAGGGATTACACATTTCAAGTGTTGGATAGCCTCACTCTGGCTGGATTCCTATAGGACTTGCTTTGCAAACCAGCATAACTTTCCCAGGTTTTAAAGAAATCTGTTTGAAGAACCTTGGAATTTTGGTTAAATTACCAGCATTTTGCAGGCCTGATGTGGCCTAGAAACCATGAGATTCAGCCCAAAATAGTTTAATTAGAACAATAACACTCACCTATGAACTCCAGGAATGAACATGTACAAATACAACAATCATGTATATGTCACTAACACATACAGTCATGAGTGGTAACTCTACAATTCACCTGAAAAGGCAAGGCACACCAGAAAATGATAATGAAGGCGTGGCTTAGTGGGGCGTTACACCAAAATTTTAATCTGATACAACTTAAATCTGGACCTCTACAGGGTTACAGTGACTCTATAAGTTTAAGTAATGACTTTAACATCACTTTAAGTAACTATATTCAGATATATTAACGTGCAAAGGGTTTCCAATTTTTTTTTTTTTATAATTCCAGCACGTTAGTGTTTACAGTGTAGGGTTAACTTAGTTCCCTGGTACTGACTGATTGACTGAAATTCATAAAATATGTAAACCAACATAAAAGCCCTGAATTTAAACCTGGTCTGAATAATACAAGAAATTCACTGGATAATTAGCATTACATTAGCCAGTAGGTTACTGTAAATTTACAGTAAAATACTGGAAGCACATCAGCCAGAAAATTTGTGTAGATTTGCAGGATCTTTACTGAAACACACATTTACAGCATATTACTGTAACACCTGACTACAGCAACATGCTGTATTTCTATAATTTACAGTACATTACCTGAAGCACAAAATATACAGCGCAGGCAGCTAGTGCCAACGATTGGCAGTATTTCTGTTATGTATTTGATGTACAGTAGGTATTTCCATTATTTTTGATATAGGTCATTCAATGTACAATATGGTGAGGTTAGGTCGAGAGCAAGGCTGGGTGTGTGTCTGTTTGAGGAGTTTGTGGAGACTGTCAGCACTAGTCTAGCTGGGGTTGGGAGGACAGAGCTGGACAACCTTCAGCACTAGTCTAGCTGGGGTTGGGAGGACAGAGCTGGACAACCTTCAGCACTAGTCTAGCTGGGGTTGGGAGGACAGAGCTGGACAACCTTCAGCACTAGTCTAGCTGGGGTTGGGAGGACAGAGCTGGACAACCTTCAGCACTAGTCTAGCTGGGGTTGGGAGGACAGAGCTGGACAACCTTCAGCACTAGTCTAGCTGGGGTTGGGAGGACAGAGCTGGACAACCTTCAGCACTAGTCTAGCTGGGGTTGGGAGGACAGAGCTGGACAACCTTCAGCACTAGTCTAGCTGGGGTTGGGAGGACAGAGCTGGACAACCTTCAGCACTAGTCTAGCTGGGGTTGGGAGGACAGAGCTGGACAACCTTCAGCACTAGTCTAGCTGGGGTTGGGAGGACAGAGCTGGACAACCTTCAGCACTAGTCTAGCTGGTGTTGGGAGGACAGAGCTGGACAACCTTCAGCACTAGTCTAGCTGGGGTTGGGAGGACAGAGCTGGACAACCTTCAGCACTAGTCTAGCTGGGGTTGGGAGGACAGAGCTGGACAACCTTCAGCACTAAACCGGCCTTGATGATTGGGTTAGGGGTAGAGATTACAGTGATTCCAGACAGATATCCCCGTCTTCCTCTCTGGCCCATTATAACCATGAATGGGTTAAAGGCTCAATATGACACTGGTTTTTGGAGAAGAGAGAAGTTGAACTCTGGCCTTGCGACTTTTGAACCGAAATCCTTCCGTTCGAGAAAGAGATGACAGGGAAATAACTATGTGCTTCTCTCCAAAATGACACCCTATTTCCTATTAGTGCACTACTTTTGACCAGGGCAGTGGTAAAAAGTGTTGCACTATAAAGGTAATAGGGTGCCATTTGGGACTTGACCTATATCTCTGTAATGCACATTAAATTGTATTATTGCTGCTCTGCTGTATAGATCAGACAGTATTAATGTATACAGAATATGAAACCTGGTTTAATGTGACACTGTAATGGAAAACTGTAAATTATATGGAATTTTATGTATTATCAACAGCAAAAATAATCTGAAACATTTTATTGCAGCGTATTGTAAATTATGGTGCATTATGGGGAAATGTTGTGGGCGGGGATTGAATTGCTGTGTTTCGAGGGGAATTGGAATTCCACTCAATATAAAGCAGTACCGTACCATATCTTCAGAGCCGAAAAACCTTTTGACCACTAATGGGCGCATGGTACAGTATTCTTTTTTTCTGTCTTATTAACATATTTTGAGGCGTGCCTGAGGCTATATTTGTCCACCCATGAGTAAGAATGCTGTACCAATTTAACTCATATGTCATTATAGTGTCCCATCAATTTGCATAGGAAACAGATTGGAGTGGCAGCAAGTCTTGAACTTTAAATGGTTGAGCATTTTGCCACATCTTTTTGTTGTATTTTGCACTGTATGTACTGCCAGTTTGGAAGCCTTTGTTAAGACCTTGCAAGTTATATAAAACACCAAATATTTATTAATATACTGTATCATTGTTAAGAGACAGACTGTCTGGAATGACACAGCTGGCCTTTGGAAGGTGAGGGTCCTGAGGGCCAGACAGACACACACACATACTTTCACACTCTCCACATGCTGCTGCTACTGTCTATGATCTATCCTGTTGCCAAGTCAATTTACCCCTACCTACATCTACATATCTACCTCACTTACCTCATACCCCTGCACATCGACTCAGTACTGTTACTCCCTGCATATAGCCATGTTATTCTTACTCGTTATTGTTATTCATTATTCACTGTGTATTCAATTCTCGTGTGACTATTTTTATTTTTTCTTTGAAATGTTTTATCTTTAACTCTGCATTGTTGGAAAAGGATCAGTAAGTAACCATTTCACTGTTAGTCTTCACCTGTTGTTTACGAAGCATGTGACAAATAAAATTTGATTTGACACACACACACACCTGGCCAGGCTTTGCGTGTCTAGCTGTGGCCAGTGTAAAGAGCGACAAACAGCCAAGGGATTTTAAAGGCCCAGTGACATGGGTCAGGGGCCGGCCTGCTGTGGCATCTGCCATTTACACTGTTGTGTTCCAGCTGGAACCATAGTAGGCAGAACAAGGGACACCAGGGGCCACATGGGCCCAGTATAAAACATATTGAGCAGGTCACCATCCACAGCTGCAATGGAGTTGGGCCCCACTCCAGTCTGCTCTAGTGTGGCTTCCAGGGACAATAAATACACTACAATACATTACACACTCACAAAGCCTTGCACCCACAAAGCCATCCTCAGCATAAAGATTAACACTGACAATGCACATAATAAGACAGACACCACAGAACAGACAGACAACAAATGTGTCTTTCTATAAACTTGGGTACTAGTGAGCATTTGTTGTAGTGGAAAACTGTTTGGAGCTATTACAAAGTCCTTAATAATCATTAGGCTTTTTTTCTCCATGTGAATGCATTGATATAACGGGGGGACATAGATACATTCAATATAATTCATGAGTTGAATCAAAACCTATGTTTAAACTCTTTCTCATGCTAGGAGTCTTCACAAACTTCACAAAAAAATCGTCTGACATAGAACACTACTTTTCTTCCTTACATTTACAATACTGTTGTTGGTAGTTATATCATATACTATGTATTTAACAATTGAAGTACACATTGTCCTTGATCCTGTGAAATTCCGGGATATTGCTGTCTGACTCGATTTTGTATGGAGATTTCAAAGTGTACTGTAACCTCGTAACATTTCGTATCTCCTTAAGTTACAGCGTGAAAACCATTTTAATGTGCACACAAATCAAAAATAATGTATGTGATTGCATAATCCGATGCTTCAAACAGAAAGAGTAACTGTAATATGATTAATAAAACTAAAATTGATACTGTCACTAACAGGGTCCTTAAAAAATGTGCATAATAGTTGTTTGATGAGCGTTTGACGTCTAGCTGTTTAGTTACACAGGGACATTATCACGCAACATCAGCTGATTCAGGAAAGGATTTTCTCAATGACTGTAACGCTCTTCTTCGTCTGATGATGAAGAATAGGAATCATCGGACCATCACGCAGCGTGGTACGTGTTCATTTAATTTAATTAAATAAACTGAACACTGAATGACAAAAAACAACAAAGAAAGTGAACGACACGAAACAGTCCTGTAAGGTGAAAAAACACAAAACAGGAAACAACTACCCACAAACACAGGTGGGAAAAGGCTACCTAAGTATGGTTCTCAATCAGAGACAACGATAGACAGCTGCCTCTGATTGAGAACCACACTCGGCCAAACACATAGAACTAGACAACATAGAACACAACATAGAATGCCCACCCCAACTAGGGCGTGACAGTACACCCCCCCCAAAGGTGCAGACTCCGGCCGCAAAACATAAACCTATAGGGGAGGGTCTGGGTGGGCATCTATCCGCGGTGGCGGCTCTGGTGCGGGACGTGGACCCCGCTCCACCTTAGTCTTGGCCCACTTAGGTGGCGCCTCTGGGGACCCTTACCGCCGACCCCGGACTGGGAACCTTCGCAGCGGGCCCCGGACAGGAGGGTGACTCTGGCAGCTCCGGACAGGAGGGCGACTCTGGCAGCTCCGGACAGGAGGGCGACTCTGGCAGCTCCGGACAGGAGGGCGACTCTGGCTGCTCCGGACAGGAGGGCGACTCTGGCTGCTCCGGACAGGAGGGCGACTCTGGCTGCTCCGGACAGGAGGGCGACTCTGGCTGCTCCGGACAGGAGGGCGACTCTGGCTGCTCCGGACAGGAGGGCGACTCTGGCTGCTCCGGACAGGAGGGCGACTCTGGCTGCTCCGGACAGGAGGGCGACTCTGGCTGCTCCGGACAGGAGGGCGACTCTGGCAGCTCCGGACAGGAGGGCGACTCTGGCAGCTCCGGACAGGAGGGCGACTCTGGCAGCTCCGGACAGGAGGGCGACTCTGGCAGCTCCGGACAGGAGGGCGACTCTGGCAGCTCCGGACAGGAGGGCGACTCTGGCAGCTCCGGACAGGAGGGCGACTCTGGCAGCTCCGGACAGGAGGGCGACTCTGGCTGCTCCGGACAGGAGGGAGACTCTGGCTGCTCCGGACAGGAGGGAGACTCTGGCTGCTCCGGACTAGAGGGAGACTCTGGCTGCTCCGGACTAGAGAGCGTCGCTGGAGGCTCCGGATTAGAGGGCGTCGCTGGAGGCTCCGGACTAGAGGGCAACGCTGGAGGCTCCGGACTAGAGGGTGTCGCTGGAGGCTCCGGACTGAAGGGCGTCGCTGGAGGCCTCGTGCCATAACTCCTCACTGGAGGCTTCGTGCCATGGATCATCACTGGAGGCTTCGTCCCATGGATCATCACTGGAGGCTTTGTGCCATGGATAATCACTGGAGGCTTCTTACCATGGATCATCACTGGAGGCTTCGTGCCATGGATCATCACTGGAGGCTTCGTGCCATGGATCACCACTGGAGGCTTCGTGCCATGGATCACCACTGGAGGCTTCGTGCCATGGATCATCACTGGAGGCTTCTTGCCATGGATCATCACTGGAGGCTTCATGCCATGGATCATCACTGGAGGCTTCTTGCCATGGATCATCACTGGAGGCTTCTTGCCATGGATCATCATCACTGGAGGCTTCTTGCCATGGATCATCATCACTGGAGGCTTCGTGCCATGGATCATCACTGGACGCTTCGTGCCATGGATCATCACTGGAGGCTTCTTGCCATGGATCATCACTTGAGGCTTCTTGCCATGGATCATCACTGGAGGCTTCTTGCCATGGATCATCACTGGAGGCTTCTTACCATGGATCATCACTGGAGTGGATAGACACACAGGAGGCCTGGCTCTGGGAGAAGGCACAGGACTCACCAGGCTGGGGAGACATGCAGAAGGGTTAGGGCTTAGCACAGGCACAGGACTCACTAGGCTGGGGAGACATGCAGGAGGCCTTGTCCTTGGCCGAGGCACCGGATGCACTGGGCCGTGGAGGTGCACTGGAGGTCTCGAGCAACGAGCCTGCACAACCCGTCCTGGCTGGATGGTGACTTTGGCCCTGCACGTGCGGGGCGCAGGCACAGGACACACTGGGCTGTGCAGACGCACTGGAGACACAGTCTGGAGACACACGCACTGGAGACATATCCTGGGCCGTAGAGATGTATTGGAGGTCTGGATAGCAAGGCTGGCACAATCCCTCCTGGCTCGATGCCCACTCTAGCCTGGCCGATGCGAGGAGCTGCGATGTAGCTCACCGGGCTATGAACATGTACGGGAGACACTGTGCGCTCCACCGCATAACACGGTGCCTGACCAGTACGACGCTCCACCCGGTAAGCATGGGGAATTGGCTCAGGTCCCCTACCTGACTCCGCCAATCTCCCCGTGTGCCGCCCCCCCCAAAAAATTCTGGGGCTGCCTCTCGTGCACGTTTCCTCGAGCTAACTCCTCGTAGCGTCGCCGCTCCGCTTTAGCTGCCTCCAGCTCCTCTTTAGGACAGCGATACTCTCCCGGCTGTGCCTAGGGTCCCTTGCCGTCCAAGATTTCCTCCCATGTCCAGGAGTCCATCAATTGCTGCTCCTTCCTACCACGCTGCTTGGTCCTTTGGTGGTGGGTAGTTCTGTAACGCTCTTCTTCGTCTGATGATGAGGAATAGGAATCATCGGACCAACACGCAGCGTGGTAAGTGTTCATTGTAATTTAATTAAATAAACTGAACACTGAATGACAAAAAACAACAAAGAGAGTGAACGACACGAAACAGTCCTGTAAGGTGAAAAAACACAAAACAGGAAACAACTACCCACAAACACAGGTGGGAAAAGGCTACCTAAGTATGGTTCTCAATCAGAGACAACGATAGACAGCTGCCTCTGAGAACCACACCCGACCAAACACATAGAACTAGACAACATAGAACACAACATAGAATGCCCACCCCAACTCACGCCCTGACCAACCAAAATAGAGACATAAAAAGGATCTCTAAGGTCAGGGCGTGACAATGACAGTCAAGTGGTAAAGAGCTTGTGTGACATTGCACATGATTTAACAACAGCCAAATTGAGGGAATTAATATTTATCTCAAGGATTGACAGAACATTTTGGTGTCTATGTTGTTACGTGATTAGCCTATTTCATGGACAACATTAAATCAAGATTCCTGAGGTGTATGTTTTGATAGTTTGTTTTCTGAGTTAAAACAGAGCCATTGGGAACGTGAAAAAGGCTTGTTCATTCGCTTTTGAAAAGACATAAAAATACAAATGAATGCTTGTTTTTCATTTTTGCATATAAATCTGAAAAACAACTTGATATTTTGATATTTAAATATGGGTGGGGTTAAATGTGGAGTACCTGGTCAAGTGCACAGCCAACACTTCCTGTCCTTTCTAAGTAGGAGGTCACCCTCCTGACTCCATTCTATGAATCTATAAAATTACAGTTTTTTTCTGATTGCTTAGGTACCATCTTTGAAACTATAGCCTATTTTTGCAAAACTCAACACACTAACCACAAAACCTTAAACCAAAACATACATCTCTTGCAAAAGCAAACAATTCTTGCAAAACTCTTCAAACTCTTTTTAAAAATGTGTGTTTTTGCGTCAATACAGTACACAAAAACCATCATTTGAATAAGCACACGAAACACCAACTACGCACTGATAGGAAAAATGAAAAACACACATTGCAGGGCATAGCAGTTTGCAATAACGTTTTGTCATACATGTAGTAAACACGCATACACAGGTATCCAAATGTGTAATGTATGGATGTGTATTCCGAACATAACACACTAAAAAAGTTATTTTCCTCAAACAACAAAAGCGCAGAAGAAGAAAACCAAAACATTTGTGCTAGAAAAAAAAGAACACATTTTTGGGGGGCTATATCTCGCCTTCTTTGTGGGTCTGGCCATAAGACTTCATCCACATATGTGATGTTGTCTTGAGCTAGGCAGCGTGGAAAGTATTGCCTGGAGTGCCGTATCCAGGCCTGGCATGACCCCTGATCGATGTCTCTATTGCCTGTAGAAGGGGTATGCATTGGTGGGGCTGGCGATCATACACCTTCCAATGCCATGCAGAGAAGAATTCTTCAATAGGAATCAAGAACGGAGAGTATGGGGGGAGATCGAGTGCAATGAAAAGTGGGTGACCTGTGAACCAATTGCGGACCACAGCAGCCCGGTGGAAACTAACATTGTCCCAGATGATAACGTACCTGTGCTGCTCTGGCCCATGGTCATTAGGGATTAGTCTGTTGTGGAGGGTGTCCAGAAATGTGATAATGTGTGCAGTGTTGTATGGGCCTAGGATTGCATGATGGTGAAGGACGCCGTTTTGACTAATAGCCACACACATTGTTATGTTGCCACCACGTTGTTCCAGGACGTTGATGATGGCACGGTGTCCGATGATATTTCTGCCGCGGCCCCTTGTTTTGTTGCAAGGTTGAAACCTGCCTCGTCCACATATATTAGCTCATGATGCACTGCATCTGCTTCTAGCTCCATGACTCTCTGAAAGAGACAAGACAAAACAATGTAGCACAGTATGAAAAGACAGGGATCAGTTAATATGATGTAGCACCATACACTTCCAGATCCAGTACCAATGATAGAATAGTATAGCTTACCTGCACATATTCATATCTCAATTGTTTTACACGGTCTGAGTTTCTTTCGAAAGGGACTCTGTACAGCTGTTTCATCCTACTTCTATTGCATTTCAGTAGACGAGACAGTGCAGAGAGACTCACTCCGTTGATGTTTTGAAATATGGTGTTATCTGCCATTATGTGGTCCTGCAGTTCTCTGAGTCTGATGAAGTTATTTGCAATGACCATATTTACAATGTGGGTCTCCTGCTCTGGGGTGAACAGTCAACCTCTTCCACCAGATACTGGTTTTCTTGCAGTTCTGTAAAAACATTTTTATTGTTTTAGTGATAGATCCTTCTCATTATGAAAGTACAGTACATATTGCTATACCAGTAAGACTACAGTACTTACAGTTACTTACCGATTCTCATTTCGAAATATCCGGGTGATACCTGCAACAGTATAGCAGCTCAGATTTGGTTGAACCCGTTGCCCAGCCTCCCTCATGCTCATCCCATGGTTGACAACATGGTCAACCACAGTCGCTATGATTTCATCTGTTATTGTGTTCCTGACTCCCCTTCCTCTTCCTCTTCCCTGTCCTCTCCTTCTCCCCGTCCTACTTCACCTCTTCCTCCTCCTCCTCCTCTTACTTCTTCACGAGTGTAAAGCAGAGAACGTGCATTCAGTTTGGCACACTTGGTAAATGCATTGGCTGCAAGTGTTAATGGTTTCAGAGATAGTGCTTCAATAATCACTGTTAGTGTTTAAGCATTCATAAAAAACTGTAATAGCTGCCCATACCGTGCAACAGTGCCAAGATAAGGTAACATTTCTAAATTTTTGCGTAAGATTTTGTGTGTATTGACTTATTAATGAACTGCTGTTACTGTAAATGGTTAGCTGACTGATATATCCTAGCTACCTAGCTAACCATTGGTAATCTTATTAAATTATGCTATACAGATAAAACAACATTATCTATCAGAGATATGCCCTAGACAGTGGTTACACATCTAACTAGCTGGAGTGAAGCAAGGGTGTGAATAGTAGACATGTAAATATTTCATTTCACTGTTTCCAGCAGGACTCCAGCTACCCAGACCTGTCTGATCAGCCTGATAGGGTGCTGTGGGTGTGTCCAGCTTACACCTGTGCAAATCTGTGGGTGTATATCAATGGAATTAAACATCCAATCAATGCCTCAAGTGTCGTGCTCTAGGTACACACCCGAAGGAGATCTGAGATAATTGGACAGGTGCAAGCAATATCAACAAAATTCCACCAAGCCTATCAGAGGGTAAGGTGGAGCTCTCACCATGTCACCATGTCACCATGTCACCGTGTCACCACCCATCAATCCCTTTCAGATCTCCACAAGTGTCTAGACTCTAGGCATTAGGGGCTAGGGGTTGTTTCTGGATGGGCCATGGGTATTACGGTAGCTCAGTCAACCAGTCAGTCAGTCAGTTAGTCTGGCACTGTCAAAAAAAAGTGTAATAAATCAAATCAAAGTTTATTTGTCACGTGCGCCAAATACAACAGGTCTAGTAAACCTTACAGTTTTTAAAAAGGTATTAGGTGAACAATGGGGAAGGAGAGAAATAAAAACAACATTAAAAAGACAGTGAAAAATAACAGTAGCGAGGCAATATACAGGCACCGGTTAATCTGGCTGATTGAGGTAGTATGTACATGTAGATATGGTTAAAGTGACTATGCATATATGATTAACAGAGAGTAGCAGTAGCGTAAAAGAGGGGTTGGCGGGTGGTGGGTGGCGCGACACAATGCAGATAGCCCGGGTAGCCAATGTGCGGGAGCACTGGTTGGTCGGGCTAATTGAGGTAGTATGTACATGAATGTATAGTTAAAGTGACTATGCATATATGATAAACAGAGAGTAGCAGCAGCGTAAAAGAAGGTTGGGGGCGCACACAATGCAAATAGTCTGGGTAGCCTTTTGACTACCTGTTCAGGAGTCTTATGGCTTGGGGGTAAAAACTGTTGAGAGGCCTTTTTGTCCTAGACTTGGCACTCCGGTACCGCTTGCCATGCGGTAGTAGAGAGAACAGTCTATGACTGGGGTGGCTGGGGTCTTTGACAATTTTTAGGGCCTTCCTCTGACACCGCCTGGTGTAGAGGTCCTGGATGACAGGCAGCTTAGCCCCAGTGATGTACTGGGCCATGCGCTCTACCCTCTGTAGTGCCTTGCGGTCAGAGGCTGAGCAGTTGCCGTACCAGGCAGTGAGGAAACCAGTCAGGATGCTCTCGATGTTGCAGCTGTAGAACCTTTTGAGGATCTGAGGACCCATGCCAAATATTTTTAGTCTCCTGAAGGGAATAAGCTTTGTCGTGCCGTCTTCACGACTGTCTTGGTGTGTTTGGACCATTCTAGTTTGTTGGTGATGTGGACACCAAGGAACTTGAAGCTCTCAACCTGCTCCACTACAGCCCCGTCAATGAGAATGGGGGCGTGCTCGGTCCTCCGTTTCCTGTAGTCCACAATCGTCTCCTTAGTCTTGGTTATGTTGAGGGATAGGTTGTAATTCTGGCACCACCCGGCCAGGTCTCTGACCTCCTCCCTATAGGCTGTCTCGTTGTTGTTGGTGATCAGACCTACCACTGTTGTGAAGTCTGCAAACTTAATGATGGTGTTGTAGTTGTGCCTGGCCACAGGGAGTACAGGAGGTGACTGAGCACGCACCCCTAAGGGGCTCCAGTGTTGAGGATCAGCGTGGCATATGTGTTGCTACCTACCCTCACCATCTGGGGGTGGCCCGTCAGGAAATCCAGGATCTAGTTGCAGAGGGAGCTCTTTAGTCCCAGGATCCTTAGCTTAGTGATGAGCTTTGAGGGTACTATGGTGTTGAACGCTGAGCTGTAGTCAATGAATAGCATTCTCACATAGGTGTTCCTTTTGTCCAGGTGGGAAAGGGCAGTGTGGAGTATAATAGAGATGGCATCATCTGTGGATCTGTTTGGGTGGTATGCAAATAAGAGTGGGTCTAGGGTTTCTGGGATAATGGTGTTGAAGTGAACCATGAGCAGCCTTTCAAAGCACTTCATGGCCACGGACGTGAGTGCTACGGGTCTGTAGTCATTTAGGCAGGTTGCCTTCATGTTCTTGGGCACAGGGACTACTGTGGTCTGCTTGAAACATGTTGGTATTACAGACTCAATTAGGGACATGTTGAAAATGTCAGTGAAGACACCTGCCAGTTGGTCAGCACATGCCCGGAGCACACGTCCTGGTAATCCGTCTGGCCCTACAACCTTGTGAATGTTGACCTGTTTAAAGGTCTTATTCACATCGGCTACGGAGAGCGTAGCGTGATCGTCCGGAACAGCTGATGCTCTCATGCATGCCTCAGTGTTGCTTGCCTCGAAGCGAGCATAGAAGTGATTTAGCTCGTCTGGTAAGCTCGTGTCACTGTTCAGCTTGCGGTTGTGCTTCCCTTTGTAGTCTGTAATAGTTTGCAAGCCCTGCCACATACGATGAGCGTCGTAGCCGGTGTAGTATGATTCAATCTTTGCCCTGTATTGACACTTTGCCTGTTTGATGGTTCGTCAGAGGGCATAGCTGGATTTCTTATAAGCTTCCGGGTTAGAGTCCCACACCTTGAAAGCGTCAGCTCTACCCTTTAGCTCAGTGCGAATGTTGCCTGAAATCCATGGCTTCTGGTTGGGGTATGTACGTACAGTCACTATGGGGATGACGTCCTCAATGCACTTATTGATAAAGCCAGTGACTGTTGTGGTGTACTCCTCAATGCCATCGGAAGAATCCCGGAACATGTTCCAGTCTGTGATAGCAAAACAATCCTGTAGTTTAGCATCTGCTTCATCTGAACCCTTTTATATAGACTGAGCCACTGGTGCTTCCTGCTTTAATTTTTGCTTGTAACCAGGAATCAGGAGGATATAATTGTGGTCGGATTTACCAAATGGAGGGCGACAGACAGCTTTGTACGCGTCTCTGTGTGTGGAGTACAGGTGATCTAGAATTTTTTTCCCTCTGGTTGCACATTTAACATGTTGATAGAAATTAGGTAGAACTGATTTAAGTTTCTCTGCATTAAAGTCTCCGGCCACTAGGAGCGCCAGCATCCGTCTTTGATGGTAAATAAACAGCCACGAAACGTATAGCTGAAAACTCTCTTGGCAAATATCTGTCAAATACTTGCTTCCTCTATCTTTGGGAGAATCTCAATTGCGTTTCCTTGATTCATTGCATCCTCTCTCCTTGTCTCCTCAAAACCCATTGGATGAGAAGTTTAGAGGTCCCGCCCCTCTCACTGTCTTATCCAATGGGTTTTGAAAAGGAGGCGTTGCTAGGAGTTCAATGGTCTCATTGTGCCTATCTAGACTCGTATTCATGTAAATACACATGTGAAACTGCAACAAGATCATGTTTAAATGTTTATCAAACTATTTTGAAATGTTGACCCTGATGTCACACACTGCCCCCTTTATTCATAGAAAGACCGAAATACGCTACAATACAATAGACAACAAACTCACAACTACACTACAATTCATTACAAAACATAACAAACTCAAAAAGGCCCTGCAACAAAGAGGCAAACAAACATTATTACCCCCCAACAAAGAAGCAAACAAACATTATTACCCCCCCAACCAAAAAAGAAAACAAAGAGTATTACCCTCCCCAACAAAGAAGCAAACAAACGTTATTACCCCCCCAATAAATAAAACAAACATTATTACCCCAACAAACAAAGAAGCAAACAAACATTATTACCCCCCCAACAAAGAAGCAAACAAATATTATTGCCTCCTCAACAAAGAAGCAAACAAACACTGTTACCCTCCCCAACAAAGAAGCAAACAAACATTATTACCCCCAACAAAGAAAACAAACATTATTACCCCCTGTGACATGCAGCAGGTCAGCCATCATGGGGAGCCTCGTCGAGGCCTGCTAACAAAGGGAGTATACATCACGAGGCGGTGGCTCCATCTGCTGGACGTGCCAGGTCTCGACGGGATCTCCGGACATGACTAATTGGGGCTGATTGGAAGCTGGTGAGTAATCAAGGGCGGATTGCTCACCAGCTGTGCGAGGCCCATAAAGCTGCCAGAAGGGCAGCACACAAGGAGGACGAGGGGAAGTGAGGTGACTTCCATGTGGTTGGATACGGTTACCTGAGCTAAGACGAGGGAGTTGAGTTTGTGTGCCCGACAGGATACAGGAAGCCCAGGAGAAGGTATCCCGGAGAGGGTCTCATGGGGGAGAACTGTTCTTTTATTTTTGATTTATTATTTAATAAACACCCTTGAAACCGAGCTAATCATACTCTGTCCTTGTCTCATCTATGTAAACGTCTTGACCAAACCCCCTGGTCTGCCACACCCCCCAAACAAAGAAGCAAACCAATATTATTACCCTCCCCAACAAAGAAGCAAACAAACATTACTACCCCCAAACAAGGAAGCAAACAAACATTATTACCCCCCCAATAAATAAAACAAACATTATTACCCCAACAAACAAAGAAACAAACAAACATTATTACCTCCCCAACAAAGAAGCAAACAAATATTATTACCCCTCAACAAAAAAGCAAACAAACACTGTTACCCTCCCCAACAAAGAAAACAAACATTTTCACCCCCCAAACAAAGAAGCAAACAAACATTATTACCCCCCCAAACAAAGGAGCAAACAAACATTATTACCGCCTCCAACTGTCACGTTCCTGACCGGTTTTCTGTTATTTTGTATGTGTTTGACGGTCAGGGCGTGAGTTTGGGTGGGTAGTCTATGTTATGTGTTTCTATGTTGGTTAAAGGGTGACCTGATATGGTTCTCAATTAGAGGCAGGTGGTTTTCATTTCCTCTGATTGAGAGCCATATTAAGGTAGGTGTTTTCACATTGTTTGTTGTGGGTGGTTGTCTCCTGTGTCAGTGTCTGTGAATGTTACGCCACACGGGACTGTTTCGGTTTGTTTGTTTGTTCGTTTTGTTTGTAGTCTGTACTGGTTCGTTCGTTCTTCGTTACGTGTAAGTTCGTAGTCCAGGTCTGTCTACGTGCGTTTGTTATTTTGTAATTATATGGTGTATTTCGTGTCAGTGTTCGTCTTGTCAAATAAATCATTATGAATTCACACCCCGCTGCACTTTGGTCCAATCCTTGCTACTCCTCTTCGGATGAAGAGAAGGAGGAAGCCCGTTACAGAACCACCCACCAACAAAGGATCAAGCAGCGGTGTAACGGGAGGAAGGGACAGCGCAAGAAGGAGGAATGGACATGGGAGGATGTTTTGGACGGTAAGGGTTGCTACACATGGGAGGAGATCCTGGCTGGAAAGGATCGCCTCCCATGGGAACAGCTGGAGGCAGCTCGGAGAGCGGAGGAAACCGGAGAGAGGAACCGGCGTTATGAGGGGACGCGTCTAGCACGGAAGCCCGAAAAGCCCGTGAGTACTACCCAAAAATTTCTTGGGGGGGGGCTAAGAGGTAGTGGGCCGAGGGCAGGTAGGAGACCTGCGCCCACTTCCCAGGCTAACCGTGGAGAGCGGGAGTACGGGCAGACACCGTGTTACGCAGTAGAGCGCACGGTGTCTCCTGTACGTGTTCATAGCCCGGTGCGGGTTATTCCACCTCCCCGCACTGGTAGGGCTAGATTGGGCATTGAGCCAAGTGCCATGAAGCCGGCTCTTCATATATGGCCTCCAGTACGTCTCCTTGGGCCGGCTTACATGGCACCAGCCTTACGCATGGTGTCCCCGGTTCGCCTACATAGCCCGGTGCGGGTTATTCCACCTCCCCGCACTGGGCGGGCGACGGGGAGCATTCAACCAGGTAAGGTTGGGCAGGCTCGGTGCTCAAGGGAGCCAGTACGCCTGCACGGTCCGGTATTTCCGGCACCACCTCCCCGCCCCAGCCCAGTACCACCAGTGCCTACTCCACGCACCAGGCTTCCAGTGCGTTTCCAGAGCCCTGTTCCTCTTCCACGCACTCTCCCTGTGGTGCGTGTCTCCAGCCCAGTGCCTCCTGTTCCTCCTCCACGCACTCTCCCTGTGGTGCGTGTCTCCAGCCCGGTGCCTCCTGTTCCTCCTCCACGCACTCTCCCTGTGGTGCGTGTCTCCAGCCCGGTGCCTCCTGTTCCTCCTCCACGCACTCTCCCTGTGGTGCGTGTCTCCAGCCCGGTGCCTCCTGTTCCTCCTCCACGCACTCTCCCTGTGGTGCGTGTCTCCAGCCCGGTGCCTCCTGTTCCGACACCACGCACCAAGCCACAGGTGCGTCTCCAGAGCCTTGTACACACTGTCCCTTCTCCCCGTACTCGTCCTGAGGTGCGTGCCCTCAGCCCGGTACCACCAGTGCCGGTACCACGCACCAGGCCCATAGTACGCTTTGAGAGTTCAGTGTGCCCTGTCCCTGCTCCCCGCACTAGCCTGAAGGTGCGTGTCCTTAGCCCGGTGCCTCCAGTTCCGGCACCACGCACCAGGCCTACAGTGCGCCTCATCCGGCCAGAGCCATCCGTCTGCCCAGTGCCATCTGAGCCATCCGTCTCCCCAGCGCCATCTGAGCCATCCGTCTCCCCAGCGCCATCTGAGCCATCCGTCTCCCCAGCGTCATCTGAGCCATCCGTCTCCCCAGCGTCATCTGAGCCATCCGTCTCCCCAGCGCCATCTGAGCCATCCGTCTGCCCAGTGCCGTCTGAGCCATCCGTCTGTCCCGAGCCATTAGAGCCGCCCGTCTGTCCCGAGCCGTCAGAGCCGTTAGTCAGTCAGGAGCCGCTAGAGCCATTCTTCAGTCAGGATCTGCCAGAGCCGCCAACCAGACAGGATCTGCCAGAGCCGCCAACCAGACAGGATCTGCCAGAGCCGCCAACCAGACAGGATCTGCCAGAGCCGCCAACCAGACAGGATCTGCCAGAGCCGCCAACCAGACAGGATCTGCCAGAGCCGCCAACCAGACAGGACCAGCCAGAGCCGTCAGCCAGCCATGACCAGCCAGAGCCGTCAGCCAGCCAGGACCAGCCAGAGCCGTCCAGCCATGACCAGCCAGAGCCGTCAGCCAGCCAGGATCCGCCAGAGCCAGCCAGCCAGGATCCGCCAGAGCCAGCCAGCCAGGATCCGCCAGAGCCAGCCAGCCAGGATCCGCCAAAGCCAGCCAACCAGGATCCGCCAGAGCCAGCCATCCAGAACTGCCCCTCAGTCCAGAGCTGTCTCTCTGTCCGGAGCTGCCCTTCAGTCCGGAGTTGCCCTTCTATCCTGAGCTACCTCTCTATCCTGACCTACCTCTCTATCCTGACCTACCTCTATGTCCTGAGCTACCTTATCCCGGTGCTGCCCCTTATCTCGACGGTACCCTTTAAATTAAGTGGGTGGAATAGGAGGGTGGTCATTCAGAGGGGAATATGGAAGCTGGGATTGACTATGGTGGGGTGGGGACCTCGCCCTGAGCCTGAGCCACCACCGTGGTCAGACGCCCACCCAGACCCTCCCCTAGACTTTTGGTGGTGCGTTCGGAGTACGCACCTTGAGGGGGGGGTTATGTCACGTTCCTGACCGGTTTTCTGTTATTTTGTATGTGTTTGACGGTCAGGGCGTGAGTTTGGGTGGGTAGTCTATGTTATGTGTTTCTATGTTGGTTAAAGGGTGACCTGATATGGTTCTCAATTAGAGGCAGGTGGTTTTCATTTCCTCTGATTGAGAGCCATATTAAGGTAGGTGTTTTCACATTGTTTGTTGTGGGTGGTTGTCTCCTGTGTCAGTGTCTGTGAATGTTACGCCACACGGGATTGTTTCTGTTTGTTTGTTCGTTCGTTTTGTTTGTAGTCTGTACTGGTTCGTTCGTTCTTCGTTACGTGTAAGTTCGTAGTCCAGGTCTGTCTACGTGCGTTTGTTATTTTGTAATTATATGGTGTATTTCGTGTCAGTGTTCGTCTTGTCAAATAAATCATTATGAATTCACACCCCGCTGCACTTTGGTCCAATCCTTGCTACTCCTCTTCGGATGAAGAGAAGGAGGAAGCCCGTTACACCAACAAAGAAAACAAACATTTTCACCCCTCAAACAAAGAAGCAATCAAACATTATTACCCCCCAACAAAGAAGCAAACAAACTTTATTACTCTACCAACAAGAAAGCAAACAAACATTATTACCCTCCCCAACAAAGAAGCAAACACACATTATTACCCCCCTCAACAAAGAAGCTAACAAACATTATTATCCCCCTCAACAAAGAAGCTAACAAACATTATTATCCCCTCCAACAAAGAAGCTAACAAACATTATTATCCCCCCCAACAAAGAAGCAAACAAACGTATATATTGCACATCAGAAGAAAGACACTACAGAGCAGAAACACACACACTCAAACACACTCACACACAGAGAGCGATGATGGTTTCAGAATACACAGACACAAACAAACGTTATTACCACCCCCTCAACAAAGAAGCAAACAAACATTATTACCCCAACACAGAATCAAACACACATTATTACCCTCCCCAGTAAAGAAGCAAACAAACATTTTTAATCCCCAACAAAGAAGCAAGCAAACATTATTACCCCCCCAAACAAAGAAGAAAACAAATATTATTACCCCCCAACAAAGAAGCAAACAAACATTATTACTCCACCAACAAAGAAGCAAACAAATATTATTACCCCCCAACTAAGAAGCAAACAAACATTATTATCCACCAAACAAAAAAGCAAACAAACATTATTACCCCAAACAAAGAAGCGAACAAACATTATTACTGTCCCCAAAAATGAAGCAAACAAACATTATCACCCTCCCCAACAAAGAAGCAAAAAAACATGATTACCCCCCCCCCCCCCCCCCAAAGTCAACAATCATGTTTACCCCCAAACAAAGAAGCAAACAACAACAAAAAATCCTCCCCAAACAAGAAGCAAACAAACATTCTTAGTCCTTCCCCCACAAAGAAGCAAACAAACATTATACCCCCCCCTTTAACAAAGAAGAAAACAAACATTATCACTCCCAACAAAGAAGCAAACAAACATTATTACCCCCCAGCAAAGAAGCAAACAAACACTGTTATCCTCCCCAACAAAGAAAACAAACATTATTACCCCTCAAACAAAGAAGCAAACAAACATTATTACCCTCCCCAACAAAGAAGAAAACAAACATGATTACCCCCCAAACAAAGAAGCAAACAAACATTATAACCCCCCAACAAAGAAGCAAACAAATATTGTTATCCCCAAACAAAGAAGCAAACAAACATTATTACCCCCCCAACAAAGTAGCAAACAAACATTATTACTCCCCCAACAATGAAGCAAACAAATATTATCACCCTCCCCAACAAAGAAGCAAACAAACATTATTACCCCCTAAACAAAGAAGCTAACAAACATTATTACCCCCTGTCAAATAAGCAGACAAACATTGTTACCCCCCCAACAAAGAAGCAAACAAACATTATTACCCCCCCAAACAAAGAGGCAAACAAATATTATTACTCCTTCCCGTACAAAGAAGCAAACAAACATTTTTACCCTCCCCAACAAAGAAGCAAACAAACATTATTACCCCCCCCCCAAACATAGAAGCAAACAAACAGTATTACTCCTTCCCCTACAAAGAAGCACACAAACATAATTACCCTTCCCAACAAAGAAGCAAACAACATTTTTACCCCCCCAACAAGGCAAACAAACATTATTACCCCCCCAAACAAAGAAGCAAAGAAACATTATTACTCCTTCTCCTAAAATGAAGCGAACAAACATTATTACCCCCCAAACAAAGAAACAAAGAAACATTATTACTCCTTCCCTTACAATGAAGCAAACACACATTATTACCCCTCCTCAACAAAGAACCAAACAGACATTATAGCCCCCCAACTTAGCAAACAAACATTATTACCCCCCCCAAACAAAGAAGCAAACAAACATTGTTACCCCCTGTCAATGAAGCAGACAAACATTGTTACCCCCCCAACAAAGAAGCAAACAAACATTATTACCCCCCCAAACAAAGAGGCAAACAAACATTATTGCTCCTTCCCCAACAAAGAAGCAAACAAACATTATTACCCCCCAAACAAAGAAGCAAACAAACATTATTACTCCTTACCCTAGAAAGAAGCACACAAACATTATTACCCTCCCCAACAAAGAAGCAAACAAACATTATTACCCCCCCTCAACATAGAAGCAGACATTTTTACCCCCCAACAAGGCAAACAAACATTATTACCCCCCCAAACAAAGAAGCAAACAAGCATTATTCCTTCGCCTACAAAGAAGCAAACAAACATTATTACCCCCCCAAATAAAGAAGCAAACAAACATTATGCCTCCTTCCCCTACAAAGAACCAAACACATTATTACTGCCCCTCAACAAAGAAGCAAACAGACATTATTACCCCCCCAACAAAGCAAACAAACATTATTTGTCACGCCCTGACCTTAGATATCTCTGTTTTTCTATATATTTTGGTTAGGTCAAGGTGTTAGGTCTAGGGTTTTTGTATGTCTATGGTTTTTGTATGTCTACGGGTTTTGTATGTCTATAATGGCCTGTATTGGTTCCCAATCAGAGACAGCTGTTTATCGTTGTCTCTGATTGGGGATCATATTTAGGTAGCCATTTTCCTCGTTTGTGTTGTGGGATCTTGTCTACAGTAAGTTGCCTTTGTGCACTCCAGTAGCTTCACGTGTACAGGAGGAGTGGACTTGGGAGGAGATCCTTTATCCCTTGTTGTTTTGTTGAGTGAGTTTCTCTTTATTAAAATTATGTGGAACTCTATGCACGCTGCACCTTGGTCTCCTCTTTACGATGATCGTGACATAATTACCCCCCTCCCCAACAAAGATGTAAACAAACATACATATTGCACATCAAAAGACAGACACCACAGAGCAGACACACACACACTCAAACACACACACACACACACACACACACACACACAGAGAAAACCTGTTCAGAAGACACAGACACAAACAAAGTATAGAAGACTGGAAGATGTCTATATTTAATAAACTCCAGGACAGAACATCAGACTGCAGTGGTTCCCAAGTTTGTAGAGTTCCCAAGTTTCAAGCCCCCCTCCATCAAAGGCGGAGAAGGGACGGAGACCGTACCGACCGCCATCATTAATCTAGCCAGCCCTTTAAACATGGACTACCCGTTAACTGACAGTAAACTATCGCGTGCCGCTATTTATCAAGGAGCTGCAACAGCAGACTGGTGCTTAATAGCTCACCACACGTTTCCATAGGGAATTAATTGCACAAAAGTAATTTACCTGTCTCTTGAAAAATGCCCATTGGCCTCATAGGAGCAGAGGCTCGCCATACAGTGGCGTGGTTCAGCTTTTAAACACAGCGCAAATTCAACACCCATTTAAAATCAAACGATTTCTTAATTTGATTAGAGTTTCATTTCAACTCCTTGGGTGTTATTGGGAATTTTTCATTTAGAAGCGACTCTCACTCTGGCCTCTCTTACCGATCCTCTAAAATGTGCCTGCAGGATCCAGTTATTAGTTCATTACCTTGGTGCTTTCCCTCTGACCTCACATGTTAATGGATTTCCAAGAAGGCTTTGAATCTGATTACTGTTAAACACAATCTAATGTGCTATCTAGCCATCCATTATTAATGCTCCTATATTGAATACTAAACCATTTGCCCCTCGTGATCTTGGGATAGTTTGTTCATTTTTTTATTTTATTTTAGTAATCGGGACATTTTCCTTTTTTTCTAACAGAGAAATACTAATAGTCTAACATTGTGCCATACTCAGTCCCTTAAACTGTTGGCTTTGCATGTTGTCTAAAGTCAGCACTTCAAAGCCGTGTCGTGGTGTTACCTGTTGAAAGCTTCACCTCAGACAGAGGATTTAATGTGAATGCAATTATTAAGGAGCTAATTTCAAACAGTGTTTCTCACTTTTGCACGTTATTATTATTTTTCTTTGGGGAAGAGAAGGTGCGAGGGGTGGTGGTGGGTGGTGGAGAGGTTGTGTCTTGTCATGTCACTATGGTGTAAAGTGTTTATATATATTTTTAAGTGTAGCTAACTTTGAAAACCTAATTAAAGAACATTTCAGTTTTCAAGTTAATGCTGAAGATCAAAGTATACCTCCGCTAGAGCATTACATGGCCAGAAGAGTCATTCTGCTGTAAATTGTGGGTATAATATAAGTATTAACTGTTTAAGGACTTCTGAATCTACTACAACATCATGGTGTCAGGGCCAGTTAGGGCTAGCATAGGAAGTTGTCAGGTGTAAGTGAGAGGCAGAAAGTAACATTTTTGTATCAGCAAAAACCTTGAAAGCCTCCATTACTAATCCTGAAGGACAGCTAGCTCGAACACAGTTACAATCATAGGGGAAGCAGTCAAGGCAATGCAATACAAACAAACAAGACACAGATTTATAAATTGTCAAGGCCTACTGTAGAGAGTGTGTGTGTGTGTGTGTGTGCGTGTGCGTGCGTGCGTGCGTGTGTGTGAGACGGCTATTCCATAAATTAAATTGTCAAGTCCTCAACTGGCAGCTTCATTAAATAGTACCTGCAAAACACCAGTCTCAACGTTAACAGTGAAGAGGCGACTCCGGGATGCTGGCCTTCTAGGCAGAGTTCCTCTGTCCAGTGTCTGCGTTCTTTTGCCCATCTTAATCTTTTCTTTTTAATGGCCAGTCTGAGATATGTATTTTTCTTTGCAACTCTGTCTAGAAGACCAGCATCCCGGAGTCGCCTCTTCACTGTTAACGTTGAGACTGGTGTTTTGCGGGTACTATTTAATGAAGCTGCCAGTTGAGGACTTGTGAGGCGTCTGTTTCTCAAACTAGACACTCTAGTATACTTGTCCTCATGCTCAGTTGTGCACCGGGGCCTCCCACTCCTCTTTCTATTCTGGTTAGAGCCAGTTTGCACTGTTCTGTGAAGGGAGTAGTTTTATTTATTTTAATTTTATTTTATTTCACCTTTATTTAACCAGGTAGGCTAGTTGAGAACAAGTTCTCATTTGCAACTGCGACCTGGCCAAGATAAAGCATAGCAATTCGACACATATAATAACACAGAGTTACACATGGAATAAACAAAACATACAGTCAATAATAAAGTAGAAAAATAAGTCTATATACAATGTGAGCAAATGAGGTGAGATAAGGGAGGTAAAGACAAAAAAAGGCCATGTTGGCGAGGTAAATACAATATAGCAAGTTAAACACTGCAATGGTAGATTTGCAGTGGAAGAATGTGCAAAGTAGAACTAGAAATAATGGGGTGCAAAGGAGCAAAATAAATAAATAAATAAATACAGTAGGGGAAGGGGTAGTTGTTTGGGCTAAATTATAGATAGGTTATATACAGGTGCAGTAATCTGTGAGCTGCTCTGACAGCTGGTGCTTAAAGCTAGTGAGGGAGATAAGTGTTTCCAGCTTCAGAGATTTTTGCAGTTCGTTCCAGTCATTGGCAGCAGAGAACTGGAAGGAAAGATGACCAAAGGAGGAATTGCCTTGGGTGTGACCAGTGAGATATACCTGCTGGAGCGCGTGCTACGAGTGGGTGCTGCTATGGTGACCATTGAGCTGAGATAAGGCGGGGCTTTACCTAGCAGAGACTTGTAGATAACCTGTAGCCAGTGGGTTTGGCGACGAGTATGAAGCGAGGGCCAACCAACGAGAGCATACAGGTCGCAATGGTGGGTAGTGTATGGAGCTTTGGTGACAAAACGGATGGCACTGTGATAGACTACATCCAGTTTGTTGAGTAGAGTGTTGGAGGCTATTTTATAGATGACATCACCGAAGTCGAGGATCGGTAGGATGGTCAGTTTTACGAGTGTATGTTTGGCAGCATGAGTGAAGGATGCTTGGTTGCGATATCGGAAGCCGATTCTAGATTTAATTTTGGATTGGAGATGCTTAATGTGAGTCTGGAAGGAGAGTTTACAGTCTAACCAGACACCTAGGTATTTGTAGTTGTCCACGTATTTTAAGTCAGAGCCGTCCAAAGTAGTGATGCTGGACGGGCGAGCGGGTGCGGGCAGTGATCGGTTGAATAGCATACATTTCGTTTTACTTGCGTTTAAGAGCAGTTGGAGGCCACGGAAGGAGAGTTGTATGGCATTGAAGCTTGTCTGGAGGTTAGTTAAAACCTCTCTTGGGTACGTGAGATGTTAGCGTCCCACCTATTCAACAGCCAGTGAAACTGCTGGGCGCCAAATTCAAATACAGAAATACTCATTATAAAAATTCAGAAAACAAAATATATTTTACATAGGTTTAAAGATTAACTTCTTGTGAATCCAACCACCGTGTCAGATTTTAAAAATGCTTTACGGTGAAAGCATACCTTACGATTATTATTGTTTGTGCGTTTTCTTCAGTAATCCACAGGCTCAACGGCAGTCAAAACAGGCAGACAAAAAAAATCTAAATTGTGTCCGTAAAGTTCATAGAAACATGTCAAACGATGTTTATATTCAATCCTCAGGTTGTTTTTAGCCTAAATATTCAATAATATTTCAACCGGACAATAACGTCGTCAATTTAAAAGGTAAACGAGAAAGGCACTCTCTCGGTCTCACGCATGAAAAAGCTCTGCGACACTTTAGGGTCCACTCATTCAGTCCGCTCATACTTCCTCATTTTTCAGAATACAAGCCTGAAACAATTTCTAAAGACTGTTGACGTCTAGTGGAAGGCATAGAAACTGCAATTTGAGTGCTAAGTCAATGGATACTGTAATAGCATTGAATAGAAAACTACAAAACCAACAAAAAAACGACTTCCTGAATGGATTTTTCTCACGTTTTTGCCTGACAAATCAGTTCTGTTATACTCACAGACACTATTTTAACAGTTTTGGAAACTTTAGAGTGTTTTCTATCCAAATCTAACAGTTATATGCATATCATATCTTCTGGGCCCGAGAAGCAGGCAGTTTAATTTGGGCATGCATTTCATCCAAAATTCCGAATGCTGCCCCATACCCTAGAGAAGTTATACAGAATGGTGTCGTCTGCGTAGAGGTGTATCAGAGAATCACCAGCAGCAAGAGCAACATCATTGATGTATACAGAGAAGAGAATCAGCCCGAGAATTGAACCCTGTGGCACCCCCATAGAGACTGCCAGAGGTCCGGACAACAGGCCCTCCGATTTGACACACTGAACTCTATCAGAAAAGTAGTTGGTAAACCAGGCGAGGCAATCATTTGAGGAACCAAGGCTGTCGAGTCTGCCAATAAGAATGTGGTGATTGACAGAGTCGAAAGCCTTGGCCAGTTCAATGACTACGGCTGCAAAGTAATGTCTCTTATCGATGGCGGTTATGATATCGTTTAGGACCTTGAGCGTGGCTGAGGTGCACCCATGACCAGCTCTGAAACCAGATTGCATAGCGGAGAAGGTACGATGGGATTCGAAATGGTCGGTAATCTGTTTGTTAACTTGGCTTTCGAAGACCTTAGAAAGACAGGGTAGGATAGATATAGGTCTGTAGTAGTTTGGGTCTAGAGTGTCACCCCCTTTGAAGAGGGGGATGACCGCGGCAGCTTTCCAATCTTTGGGAATCTCAGACGATACGAAAGAGAGGTTGAACAGGCTAGTAATAGGGGTTGCCACAATTTCTGCAGATAAGTTTAGAAAGAGAGGGTCCAGATTGTCTAGCCCGGCTGATTTGTAGGGGTCCAGATTTTGCAGCTCTTTCAGAACATCAGCTATCTGGATTTGGGTGAAGGAGAAATGGTGGGGGCTTTGGCGGGTTGCTGTGGAGGGTGCCGGGCAGTTGACCGGGGTAGGGGTAGCCAGGTGGAAAGCATGGCCAGCCGTAGAGAAATGCTTATGGAAATTCTCAATTATAGTGGATTTATCGGTGGTGACAGTGTTTCCTAGCCTCAGAGCAGTGGGCAGCTGGGAGGAGGTGCTCTTATTCTCCATGGACTTTACAGTGTCCCAGAATTTTTTTGAGTTAGTACTACAGGATGCAAATTTCTGTTTGAAAAAGCTAGCCTTAGCTTTCCTAACTGCCTGTGTATATTTGTTCCTAACTTCCCTGAAAAGTTGCATATCACACGGGCTATTCGATGCTAATGCAGAACGCCACAGGATGTTTTTGTGCTGGTCAAGGGCAGACAGGTCTGGAGTGAACCAAGGACTATATCTATTCCTGGTCCTAAATTTTTTGAATGGGGCATGCTTATTTAAGATGGTGAGGAAGGCACTTTTAAAGAATAGCCAGGCATCATCTACTGACGGGATGAGGTCAATGTCATTCCAGGATACCCCGGCCAGGTCGATTAGAAAGGCCTGCTCGCAGAAGTGTTTTACGGAGCGTTTGACAGTGATGAGGGGTGGTCGTTTGGTCGCAGACCCATTACGGATGTAGGCAATGAGGCAGTGATCGCTGAGATCTTGATTGTATTTGGAGGGCGAGTTAGTTAGGGTGACACCTATGAGGGTGCCCGTGTTTACGGATTTGGAGTTGTACACAGTGCTGTACGAGATCTTCAGCTTCTTGGCAATTTCTCGCATGGAATTGCCTTCATTTCTCAGAACAAGAATAGACTGACGAGTTTCAGAAGAAAGTTCTTTGTTTCTGGCCGTTTTGAGCCTGTAATCGAAACCCACAAATGCTGATTCTCCAGATACTCAACTAGTCTAAAGGAGGCCAGTTTTGTTGCTTCTTTAATCAGGACAACAGTTTTCAGCTGTGCTAACATAATTGCAAAAGGGTTTTCTAATGATCAATTAGCCTTTCAAAATTATAAACTTGGATTAGCTAACACAATGTGCCATTGGAACACAGGAGTGATGGTTGCTGATAATGGGCCTCTGTACGCCTATTTAGATATTCCATAAAAAATCAGCCGTTTCCAGCTACAATAGTCATTTACAACATTAACAATATCTACACTGTATTTCTGATCAATTTGATGTTATTTTAATGGACAGAAAATGTGCTTTTCTTTCAAAAACAAGGACATTTCTAAGTGACCCCAAACTTTTGAACGGTAGTGTGTGTTTGTGGACTCAAATACCAATGAAAAGTCAGTAGAAAAGATTGCTTTATGGTTCACCTATCTCTAGTCTCTTCTCAGAGTAAAAGACTGAAAGACAGTATTAAATCACTTTAAACACGTTAATCACTTTATTAGCTTATTGAATACTTAATTAGTACATTAGCAATATTACCAAGGCCAATCACCTGTTTCACTGTTATAACTTTTTATTAACTCTTTGTTGAATTATGGTTGGAAAACTGAATGGTAGTTTATACTTCTCAGACATGTCCCTTGAAGTAAATTGAAACTAGTTTCCTACTTTCAATACTTCGCAGAATGACAACTGGAATTAAAGAACAAATAAGTAAACACAGCGTCGCCTGAATAATTGAATGGATAGATGTTTTCTCTGCTAAGGTAAAAATACATTTTAATCAGTAACGATGACAAAACATTGCCAGACACATGTTTACCATTCTCTGTCCTTTTCACTGCCCTTGTCTATAATCTGATTCAAATCATCTTCAAGGGGGTTTGTTTGCGCACGCACGCACGCACGCACGCGCGCGCACGCGCACGCGCACACGCACACGCACACGCACACGCACACGCACACGCACACACACCACACACACACACACACACACACAAACATACACACAAACACACAGCCAATGATGGGAATCAGACTTTCTTTGAAAACAGCCAGCCCAGCCTCTATATCAAAAGAACAAATGATCTTGGAGGAGTGGACTTCGTGGACTTTGTGCATCCACCATGCTGGTACAATCTAATTTGCTTTTTGATTGACACATTTATAAGGGGGCAGCATGCTTTTGATGCATTCAAAGTCTCTCTCCCACATCCAGGTACAGAGAAAGGCCTGCATGGGTTATTCCATACTGACTTTGTGGCTATGCACTGTTGCTGTGTTTGATTGAAGCACGAATGACTCCATGTAAATAAAGTTTGCTTTGTATTGTGTAATGTCACAATTTGTACATGTGATTGTAATAATGAGCGATTGTCACGTTCCTGACCTATTGTTCCTTTTTCTTTTATTTATTTAGTTGGTCAGGGCGTGAGTTGGGGTGGGTTGTCTATGTGTGTTTTTCTATGTTGGGGTTTTTGTGTTCGGCCTGGTATGATTCTCAATCAGAGGCAGCTGTAGATCGTTTGTCCCTGATTGAGAATCATACTAAGGCAGCCGGGGTTTCACGTGTGTTTTGTGGGTGGTTGTATCGCGTGTCTGTGTATGTCGCACCACACGGGACTGTTTGCGGTTTGTCACGGTTATTGTTTTTGTATGTTTAGTGTTCAGTCTGTTTTCATTAAATAATCATGGACACTAACCACTCTGCATATTGGTCTGATCCTTCTCGCCTCTCCTCCTCGTCCGAGGAGGAGGATTACGACGATCGTTACAGAACCACCCACCAATCTAGGACCAAGCGGAGTGGAGAAGGGAGGCGACAGCAGTGGGAAAAAACCCAGGACTCCTGGACTTGGGAGGAGATCCTGGACGGCAAAGGACCCTGGGCTCAGCCAGGGGAATATCGCCGTCCCAAGGCGGAGCTGGAGGCAGCGAAGGCAGAGAGGCGCTGGTATGAGGAGGCAGCGCGGCGACGCGGTTGGGAGCCCGAGAGTCAGACCCAAAAATTTCTTGGGAGGGGGCACACGAGGAGAGTGGCAAAGCCGGGTAGGATACCTGAGCCAACTCCCCGTGCTTACCGTGGAGTGAGAGGGCGTCGTACTGGTCAGACACCGTGTTATGCGGTAAAGCGCACGGTGTCCCCAGTACGCGTGCTTAGCCCAGTGCGGGCTATTCCACCTCGCCGCACTGGTAGGGCTAAGTTGGGCATCGAGCCGGATGTCATGAAGCCGGCCCAACGCATCTGGCCTCCAGTGCGTCTCCTCGGGCCGGCATACATGGCACCAGCCTTACGAATGGTGTCCCCGGTTCGCCAGCATAGCCCAGTGCGGGCTATTCCACCTCGCCGCACTGGCAGGGCTACGGGGACCATTCAACCTGGTAAGGTTGGGCAGGCTCGGTGCTCAAGAGCGCGCGTCCTCCTTCACAGTCCGGTATACCCGGTGCCACCTCCACGTACCAGTCCACCGGTGGCAGCCCCCCGCACCAGGCTGTCTCTCCGGGTTCTCTCTCCAGCTGCTCCCACCTGTCCAGCGCTGTCAGAGCCTTCCTTCTCTCCAGCGCAGCCAGTGTCTGAGCTGTCTGCCTGCCCAGCGCTGTATGAACTGTCTGCCTGCACAGCACCGTCAGAGCTGTCCGTCTGTTATGAGCCGTCCAGCCAGGACCAGCCAGAGCCGTCCAGCCAGGACCAGCCAGAGCCGTCCAGCCAGGACCAGCCAGAGCCGTCCAGCCAGGAGCTGCCAGAGCCAGCCAGCCAGGAGCTGCCAGAGCCAGCCAGCCAGGAGCTGCCAGAGCCAGCCAGTCAGGAGCTGCCTGAGCCAGCCAGTCAGGAGCTGCCTGAGCCAGCCAGTCAGGAGCTGCCTGAGCCAGCCAGTCAGGAGCTGCCTGAGCCAGCCAGCCAGGATCCGCCTGAGCCAGCCAGCCAGGATCCGCCTGAGCCAGCCAGCCAGGATCCGCCTGAGCCAGCCAGCCAGGATCCGCCTGAGCCAGCCAGCCAGGATCCGCCAGAGCCAGCCAGCCAGGATCCGCCAGAGCCAGCCAGCCAGGATCCGCCCCTCATTCCTGTGTTGCCCCTCAGTCCGGTGTTGCCCCTCAGTCCGGTGCTGCCCCTTAATCTAATGGGGGTTATATGGAGGGTGGTCATTTTGAGGAGGCTACGAAAGCGGGTAGTGACTAATGTGGGGTGGGGACCACGACCAGCGCCAGAGCCGCCACCGTGGACAGACGCCCACCCAGACCCTCCCCTAGACTTTATGCTGGTGCGCCCGGAGTTCGCACCTTAAGGGGGGGGTTATGTCACGTTCCTGACCTATTGTTCCTTTTTCTTTTATTTATTTAGTTGGTCAGGGCGTGAGTTGGGGTGGGTTGTCTATGTGTGTTTTTCTATGTTGGGGTTTTTGTGTTCGGCCTGGTATGATTCTCAATCAGAGGCAGCTGTAGATCGTTTGTCCCTGATTGAGAATCATACTAAGGCAGCCGGGGTTTCACGTGTGTTTTGTGGGTGGTTGTATCGCGTGTCTGTGTATGTCGCACCACACGGGACTGTTTGCGGTTTGTCACGGTTATTGTTTTTGTATGTTTAGTGTTCAGTCTGTTTTCATTAAATAATCATGGACACTAACCACTCTGCATATTGGTCTGATCCTTCTCGCCTCTCCTCCTCGTCCGAGGAGGAGGATTACGACGATCGTTACAGCGATTCAATTAATTTGAAAAATATATGGTTTAAGTTTTTGAACGATGCACCATGGTGCCTTGATGAGAACATGACCAAGTGGAGCAGATTACTGTTAGATTTGAGGGCACTTCTCCCTCACAGCTTTTGCCCGTTCAAGTCACGAGCCATAGCCTGGTGACCGTAATGGAACTCCCTCTGTAATGCATTATCAAGACAAAGCTCCCAAAGTCATTCCGTGTGCAGCCAGTCTGGCAGTTATCAGGGCACCTCCATCTCTCTATGCCTTGTCAGCTCTATTTCACACTCATTTACACAGCCGTCCCCAAATTTGGTTGAAATTGCTTGTGGTGAGGAAATGTGCCAAAAACGAATGGTCAATTTGTGGTAAATATTTAAATGATAGTATATGCAAGTTCAGGGTAGTCTCCATGACATAACTACTCACTAACCATTTGTTTTCCCCTCTAAACACACACATCTCATGCTACGCTAGGAGCCCCAGTTGTAGCTGCACAAAATGACTGTATACATAAATGCATGTGTTTTCCTGCTTTATGTTTTAAGTCTTGCACATGAACATTCTGTATTTAAAGTCATTGCTGTACAACACTTTTCTTTAGTTTTACTGCTTCATAATCTTAAAAGGTCAATTGTAAAAATCTCTGCATCTCCTAAAAGAGTTGGAGTATTTAGTATGTTGGTATCATTGCAAAGTAAACTAATCATAAAATAATGGGGATGGGGGCTTTTCTCAGATTCACAAGAAGGTGTCCTTTTATCAAGTTAGTAATTGGCCCCGATGGAGTTGTCTATGATACAGATTGTTACTCTCTGGGCTCTGGTCAAAAGTAGTGCACTAACAATTGGCCTAGCGTCGTCCGGGTTAGGGAAGGTTTGGCCGGTAGGGATATCCTTGTCTCATTGCGCACTAACGACTCCTGTGGCGGGCCGGGCGCAGTGCACGCTGACCAGGTCGCTAGGCATACGGTGTTTCCTCTGACACATTGGTGCGGCTGGCTTCCGGGTTGGATGCGCGCTGTGTTAAGAAGCAGTGCAGCTTGGTTGGGTTGTGTTTCGGAGGACGCATGGCTCTCGACCTTCGTCTCTCCCGAGCCCATACGGGAGTTGTAGCGATGAGACAAGACAGTAATGACTAACAATTGGATACCACGATTTTTTTTTTTAAATAGTGCACTATATAGGGAATAGGGTCCCATTTGAGACATACACATAGTTGTTATTAAAATATATGCCTAAAAATAAATGGCAACTGGCAAAGATAAGAGCAGAAGAGTAGATGTCACATTAGCGCCACACTATAAGCGTAAATAGAGGAAGTCATCCCAATCACACATGTGACTGTAGAAGGAAACGCTTTCTCGACAGACAACCAATGCGCGGAAATAATCTGAGATGATCCACAGCCCTATCCCACCAGTGACAGCTGTATATTCGTTTCCTGAGAGAAAAGAGTGGGGAAAGGAGGAAAATATAAGAGTTTTTTCTGCAGGAGAAGATGTCAGGAAGAATTGACGTACAGCGGATTTGGAAGGTATTCAGACCCCTTGACTTTTTCCACATTTTGTTACATAACAGCGTTGTTCTAAACAGTATTACATTATTTTTTCCTCCTGATAAATCTACACACAATACCCCATAATGACAAAGGGACAACAGGTTTTTAGACATCTTTGCAAAAGTATTAAAAATAAAAAAACAAAAATACCTTATTTACATAGGTATTCAGACCCTTTGCTATGAGACTCGAAATTGAGCTCAGGTGCATCCTGTTTCCATTGATCATCCTTGAGATGTTTCTACAACTTGATTGGAGTTCACCTGTGGTAAATTCAATTGATTGGACATGATTTGGAAAGACACACACCTATCTATTTTATCTATACAACAGTTGACACTGCATGCCAGAGCAAAAACTAAGCCATGAGGTCAAAGGAAATGTCCTTAGAGCCCCGAGACAGGATTGTGTCGGGGAACAGATCTGGGAAACACTACCAAAACATGTCTGCAGCATTGAAGCTTCCATCATTCTTAAATGGAAGAAGTTTGGAACCACCAAGACTCTTCCTAGAGCTGGATGCCTGGCCAAACTGAGCAATCGGGGGAGAAGGGCTTTGGTCAGGGAGGTGATCAAGAACCTGATGGTCACTCTAACAGAGGTCCTCTGTGGAGATGGGATAATCTTCCAGAAGGACAACCATCTCTGCAGCACTGCACCAATCAGACCTATATGGTAGAGTGGCCAGACGGAAGCTACTCCTCTGTAAAAAGCACATGACAGCCCGCTTGGAGTTTTCCAAACGGCACCTAAAGGACTCTCAGACCATGAGAAAGAAGATTCTCTGGTCTGATGAAACCAAGACTGAACTCTTTTGCCTGAATGCCAAGCGTCACGTCTGGAGGAAACCTGGCACCGTCCCTACGGTGAAGCATGGTGGTGGCAGCATCATGCTTTTGGGATGTTTTTCAGCTGCAGGGACTGGGAGACTAGTCAGGATAGAGGGAAAGATGAACGGAACAAAGTACAGCAATATCCTTGATGAAAAAATGCTTTGGAGCGCTCAGGACCTCAGACTGGGGCAAAGGTTTACCTTCCAACCGGACAACGACCCTAAGCGCACAGCCAAGACAACGCAGCAGTGGCTTCAGGACAAGTCTCTGAATATCCTTGAGTGGCCCAGCCAGATCTTGGACTTTAACCCGATCGAACATATGTGGAGAGACCTGAAAATATCTGTGCAGCGGCGCTCCCCATCCAACCTGACAGAACTTGAGAGGATCTGCAGAGAAGAATGGGATAAACAGCCCAAAGATACCCTAGAAGATTTGAGGGTGTAATCAACAAAGTACTGATTAAAGGGTCTGAATACTTATGTAAATATGATATTTAATTCTTGTTTTTTACATTTGCTAAAATTTCGAAAAACCTGTTTTTGCTTTGTCATTATGGGGTACTCCCCTCATGTGTAGATTGATGAGGGGAGAAAACTATTTCATCAATTTTAGAATAAGGTTATAACGTAACAAACTGTGGAAAAAGTCAAGGGGTCTGAATACTTTCTGAATGTACTGTATATAGCTGTAACCCACAATTCTTTCTGCCTCTGGGATTGTTTTAATTTTTTTGTTCTACCGGTTCATGGATGAAGATGGAGGATGATGCCAGAGCCCTCCTTTTCTTCTGGAATAAGCAGCCGCCACTGCCGGTGAGTCACCTGCCACCTACACCCCACACCCTCCTCTTAGCTTTCCATTTATATCCCAGTCTGTAATGGCAGTGAATTACGCTGACAAAGTAAGTGCCCGCGAAGCTGTCAGGAAGACACAAGACAGCCGAGTTCAAGCCGCTCTATGAATTTAGGGCAGAAAAGGAAGGCATGGAATGGTACATCACTATACTATACTGACTGCCTATGGTCCCTGATCAAAAGTAGGGCTCTAAATAGGGAATAGGGGGACATCTGGGATGCTGCCAATGATCTGTCTGCTGGTATGATCCCCTGGGTGAGGCGGAGCAAAACAGGGCCATAAAGTTTGTCTTGGCCAGTGAAAACATGCGCAGCAGCATGCTAATTCTAGTGAAATGCATTGTGGGTCTAATGACCAGCCATGTGTATTCTTATCGCACGTGCACATACATGCAAGAATGCACACACGCACAGGCAATCCTCTTTCCTTTCCTTTCCTTTCCTTGACCCTGCCTAACACTGATTCGGCTTTGGTGGAGAAGCAGAGGATTATGTCAGCTTTGTTTGTTTCCTGGAAGGAAGGAGGAAGGAAAGGAGAGAAAACAGCACATTAAGACTTTGTGAGCTGGGAATAGCCGCCAAGGGAGTTTTTCCCCCCTGCTTTTGTCCTCCAAAATGGAGACAGCGAAAGCAGGGGATGAGTCCCGAATGGAACCCTATTCCCTGTAGGCCCTGGTCCAAAGCAGTGTACTATTGTGGAATAAATAGGGTGCCATTTGTACACCCATAGACAGCTAGCTTAACTTTACCTTCTCCTTATTGTCCAATAAGCAAATGATATAGACAGTGCCTTCAGAAAGTATTCACACCCCTTGACTTATTCCACATTATGTTGTGTTACAGCCTGAATTCAAAATGGGTTCGGTTCAATAGATTTATTTCCTCACCCATCTACACACAATACCTGTTATTGTGCTCCAGAACATGCAGACGTACACCTTTTAGCACAATTACTGAAACACAGATGGTTTCATTGTGCATTTAAACAACAACCTTGATATAGTGATTCATTCATAACATATTGATGATAATTAGCTTCAGTACACAGATATAAACCTGTATGATACTAATTGCCTTCTAATTGCCTGTCTCCACAACCTGGGTGAGTTATTCCAGCCTGGGTGTGTGTGTTTGCGTGCTTTTGTGTGTACATTTCTGCGTACGTGCATGTGTGTGTTGTGGTGTTGTTATTGTTTCTATTGAGGCATCATGCTATGCTCCAGGTATCGCTTTCGCCTTGAGACTGTAATGGGGACTGACATGAGGTGATGTGGCTCACATCCACAATCCCTTCTAAGTGTGTATGACTGCCTCGCTGTGGTGTGGTGAGTGGTGTTTGAAATGTATCCTGCCCTGCCATCCATCTCAGTTTTATGAAGGAGAGAAAATATGATTGACGACCCTCAAACAGCTCTCTGGAAAGATCACAAATCTCTCTCTCTCTCTCTCTCTCTCTCTGGTCTCAATAGTTTGACCGATGGGAAAAGTGTAATACATAGCAGTTTGAGGGAAAAAATATCAGACGGAGATAAAGAAAGAAAGGAAGGCGAGCTAGAGAGGAAGAAGTTGAGGAGCGTACGTTCAGTTAGAGTCCGTGGGTGAATGTGGATGTGAATGGCGGCTAGCATTCATAGACAGAACAGAATGGAGGATCAGTCTGAAAGACAGGGGAAGCATCCAAAATGGCATACTATTCCCTATAAAGTGCACTACTTATGACTGGGGCTATATGGTGCACTATATAGGGCATATGGTGCCATTTGAGACAAATCAGGCCCGTCCCTGAATGGAAAGGCAGGATGGATCCTTTGTGCTTCCAAGATGACATGGCCTTTGATTTATTATCCCGCTCAGGGAATAATTATAAAATAACCTTTTATGTCATAGCCTCCCACCGCCCCCTGGGAGCCAGGCCGATCTTACATACTACTGGGTTGAGTGACTTGGTATTTCTAGGCGTGTGAAAAGGCTGCCGCTGTTATCGAACCTGGAAACAGATGTTAATGTGGACCTGCACTGAAAGGTGTGCTTTTTAGTTCCTCCACGACCATGAAACAGCCTGGTCTCATAGACTAGACGTAACATAGTAAACGGAAATCCAGGACACTCAAATTAGTATGATATGTTAAGTTTGGTATAGATACAGTATATAAGACTGAAGGTTACTTAAGGCAAAAATGAAAGGAGGGTGGTTGGTCTGGGTGGATGGGTAGGCATATAACACGAACGTCTAAAAAGATTGCGTGTTCGAATCTCATCACGGACAATTTTAGCATTTTAGCTAATTAACAATTTTGCAACTACTCACTACTTGTAGCTACTTTGCAACTACTTAGCATGTTAGCTAACCCTTCCCCTTACCCTAATAATAACCTTAACCCTTTAACTTAACTTCTAACCCTAACCTTATCCCTAACCTTAAAGAGCAACTGCCACTAAAAAGAAAAGGCCTACGTGGCATCGATATGTCAAACATTTATTCTAGTGTCAAAATCGACTACAAAGTGTAAATAGTATACATTTGGTCTTAAAGCCAGTCGCATCTAAAATGGAGTTTGGAACCTGAGTGCGTCAAAACAAGTAAATTAAGGTTGGGTTTGGTTTACAATTATGTCAACAATTCATGCCCCCTTTTGTCAAGCTCCACGTGCAAATAGCAACTGCGTCCACTTCGCTTTCCTTTCCTCGTTTCATCACCCCCAACACGTTCAAAGTATCACAGCAATTTGAGACTGAAAAGCCCTATATGGATTGACCATGACTCCGGCTCCAGTTTGACAATGCATGTTTCCAGCAGGATGCACAGCCAACTATGTTTTGCAGGCCCTGCCAAAGAACCCTACTATGCAGAATAGGTAGATGGAGTTCATTGGTCTCCAGTGGTGGTGAACATACCAGTAGCTATACCATTTACTGAGAGTCATATATCTGGTTATGTATATTTTGGTAATCATTAACAGTTTGATCGCTAGCATAGCTGACGTTAACTAGTTAGCTACCTACCTAACTAACTAGCTAGCTACCTAATTAACGTCAGCCTACCTCGGAACAACTCGGATTTGGCTTGGAAACACAATAACATTTGAAATGAAGGGAGATAATTTGTGGGGAAACCTTTTGTCATTATTGTGATGTCACCAGATTGACTTTAGAAGCAGTATAACTTTAGCCAGTTAACTAAGATTTGGGGGATCACTGTATTTTAGCTAGTTAAGATTAGCATTGCTAGCTATTTTTGACAAACTTTGCTAGTAACAGTAAAGGCAACATTGCCATCTCTTTAAAGTAAATTTGACAGCATCATAATATGGCAAAGTTGTTTCCTACTAATTATTTGCCTACTTTAGCAATGTAATCATATTTCCAGGCCATTAAGTTACTGTAATTTAGATGAAACAGTCACATTAGCCTCCGAGGTGCAACCCATGTCTAGGGCACAAATAAATATTGGATGCAGCTATGGTGGTCTAACTAACTCATGTGTGACTACAGTGTACTTACTAACAGCAACAAACTCAAACCAACCCAGGACCATAGTAAAACATGTCACAGTTGGTTGCATAGTGAGCTAGTCAGTATACATCTCTAAAGCACAGAATTAGCTTACAAACAAGATTATGTTATTTCTCAAGTTATGTTTGTAATTGAGGGATGATGACAATCGTTGATCCTGTTTTTCTGTTAGACAAAGTGCGAAGTTGGGTGCCAGACTGATCCCCTGGTCATGCACAGATGCCGGGACCTACAAGAAGGAGCAAAGGTGGGTATCATAACATGTCCAGCAAAGTGATTACAATGATTTGGCGACCTCCAAAAATAATTTAGTTCACTTGCTGTTTTCACAGCTTGTCAAGCAAGATCTCAGAATAAAAGTGTGTATCCTTGTTACACCTCCTCAGTTGTTGCCAGTCTCCGTCAACTCCTATGAAAAAGAAATGTCATCGTGAGGCCTTTGATAGTGACCCAAGTTTCAACAGCGACAGGTACAGTATGTGACTTTGTTATGTGAAATGTAAAAAGTTGCATTCAAAAATATCTGGCTTGATAAACTAGTAGGCTAATTCCCTAGACAAGCAGATACAACTAGTAGAGTCATTTTGGTTGTGAAGTGCAAAAGAAAATGCAATTTACCACTTTGCTGTCTATTATATCACCCTGTCACAGGCCCTGCCAGTCAACACCACCTCATGAGATTGCCTGCTGCAGCTGTTCAAGAGATGTCCAGTTTGCAGCCTAACATGCAGCATAGAGAAGACCAGCAAGGGGACCCTTATCAGCATTATGCAGACATGCCCTCGCTATGAGCAGTCCTGTGAATGCAACCATCAGCCACATGTTGGCATGTATCTGGCCAGCAAGCTGTCAGCAGCCACAGCTTTCACAGGTTCATAATTTGTACAAATACAGAAGGTAACCCACTTCATTACTTTATATATTTGATAACCCAAATGTAAAACATAATTTCTGCAAACTGACATTATTTGTTGCTTATTTTGTACTTCTTAGATGCATATAATGCCCAGGGCATAACCTAGCCAGGTGGAACCAGTGCTGTGTTCAACATTCTATTTCATTTCAATTCACATGTTATGATATCTTAATTGAAATAGAAAGGTAAATGCAGCGATCAGGTTGGTTCCACCATGCTAATCATAACCACCATTGTGTGTGTGTGTGTCTGTGTGTCTGTGTGTGTGTGTCTCCAAACAATCAGTATCTTTTATGAGTGACCAGGAGCTGATCTACACTGCTATGTCCATAAATAGGGCTCTGGCAAAAAGACCTCACCTCTAGCCTCACACGCCTGTTCACCAACAGTCATCGATGGGGAGAACAGAATTAGGTAGGTTTAGTCTGACCTGTTCAAACTTAAACATAGTATCTGTTTGTGTGTCAGACAAAACCTATGCTAACTGCCAATGGTAATAGAATAGTGGAATACCTATACTTGCGTCCTAAATAGTTGGCCTTTTGAGTATGCAAAAAAATTATGTTTAATAGTATGTGATTTCTAAAATCGAGTATACTTTAAATGCCCAGATGTCATACTAATTTAGGCTTTGACAAAAGCTGATCATTTAGATATGGGGATGTGATACCGAAATCAACGAATAGCGGGAAACAACGCAATTGTGCACGACACATTCTCAGTATGCAAAAATAGAAAGAATTATAGTATGTGCATTTAAAAAAAATATTGTATGCTTTAAATGCCATGATGTTATACTCATTAATTATTTTCATCTAGGAGAATTTGCTCATTTTTCGGGAATTTCACAGCGGCAAAGCATTGGAAGAGGGGGCTGTACGTTTTGAGTGCTACATCTCTTCAAGTTAACAACAAAACAACTTGGAAGATGGCAAATAGCAAAACTTTTGCTTTGATGTTGAAATGTAACTAGTTTGTGTTGTCCTTAAAATGATCAAGACTATTTCATCATTAACGTAACATCTTTGAAAACAGATCTACAGCCTGCCATGCCTTCAGCTAACTACGTGCTTTAGTAGGACTAGAAGTTATAACTGTTTGAACAGTAACGTTAGCTACAGGGTTACTTGTTCGCTGTTAAGCAACAACTTCATATTTAACATTAGCCTCATTAGCTAGCTAGCTACTTGTTGTAACTGTTAAAGGGTCTGACGACAATGCCAGGCATTTAATTCACTGGCAAATACGCCAGGAGAAATGCCGCAAAATAATAATTTGAGTAAGTCATGTGGCCATAGTTGGCTCTCTTGCCACTGCACTGCCACTACCTATAGATAACGTTAGTAACGCGGTAGCCTAGCTATATTCCTATTTTCCACAGTGGTGCTGGTCTCAACACTTCTCTTTTTTTCTTGTTGTTCTTATTTGTCACGTCGGTTTATTTTTGTTGAGCTGATTGCAAATGTTCAAGCTATGCAATGTTAGTTTCTACCTGAACGGTTACAGCCTGAATGGGTCTAGCTAGTTTCATTGCACATACCCTGTTGTGAGAGTAATGGTAAGCTACATTTGATACTGTTTCACCTTCACAATCCAATTTTATAAAGTATATGGCAGTCTAGCTATCTACAGAATGTTCACACAACTCTACTTTGCTCATGTTTTGGTTAATGTTGTACTTCATCTTATGTCTCTTCAGGATCTACGTGAAGGAGTGTGAGCTAGAGAGGCAGTTGTCACCTGGATGGGTGAAAAAGAAGTGGGAGAACTATAAGCAAAAATACACGGTGTGTTACTGTATGTTATCTTGACATTTATTGCTGTGCTGTACTTGGCCAATAAAGTTTCCCTTTTTCTGAGAGCAACAATATTTTCCTATCTATTTCCTATGGTTCACCGGCACATTTTTGTAAGTGTGAAGAAAAGTGCAAGTATTCCAGATAAATGTACTGCAATTGGCATAATACCTTTTACAAGCCTTTGCATGTAGTATGTTTGATGCTGAAAGCTTTCCTTTTCCATATTTTCAGGAGTTGAAATTCCCCCCACCGGAGTCAGCACAGAGGGAGGGGAGGCCACAGCCGCATCCTGGAAGTGGTATGTGGTGATGGATTAGGTGCGGCAGGAGCTGCAACTCCATCACCCCACCTGTCATCTTCTCCTCTCCATCCCAGAAGGGTCCAGATGTGGAGGAGGAAGAAGTAGGTGACTGCCAGAGAGGCACGCTTTATTGCCATTTTAGAGGCCATGATTAAGAAGTCGTTTTACGTATTTTGTATGTATTTTATTTATAGCTATTAATTTTCTACTGTTTTTGGTGAAGTAATTAAAAAAAAAATCCAAAGTGGGTTTCGTTTTGTCATTAAAAAGTGTTTCTTGTTTATATAAACATTTTTATTTGATACCGGGACATTACTGGTGTGTTTTAGTTTCAACATTTCAACATAAACAAATGCACTTGCAAATCAGAGCTATCTTGTTGCAGGTGCATGGTAACAATTAGATAAGTTGAAAGAAAAAAGAAACCTGCAGTGCTCTTACTAGTATCACTTTTTTATTGAAGCATACGTGTCGGCATCTTGGACTTCGTCAGAGTTTTTTGCTCTACTAAACGAAATAAATTGTATTTCGTATAATAATTGATTATATTTCAATAGTGCTTTTCATAATCTCAAAGCACATTAAAAGCACAAAACAAACAAACAAGCAACACATCATGAGTAGCCTAGCTATAGTTGGCTAGGTCAACCAATAGAGGGCAAGTCTGAGTGCATGCATCCCCCAAAGATGGAGAGGGACAGTTAATGGCTTGATCAGAGGAAGGTGGTCAGGGAGATGGTTGATGAAGATGGAGTCTGGAGACAATCTTGTAGAGGGCTACTCTGGGAACCAGCCTGAGTTGTGTAGCCATTGGACTTCTCCTTCACAATGTATGGCACCCACTTGGGTGAAGCCTCAGCAGCTCTGGGTGCCAGAAAGCTCACCACACACAGTTCAGAGTGGTAGCCAGTTGTTATCATTATGAGCCCTCTGCCTCAGCACTGCATTCCTATGCTGCAGTGATCACCAACCTAGTCAATCACCAAACATTTCTGTAGAAAAGCAAATGATTAAGACTGTAATAAAATCTTGCGCTCCTTTTCTTCGTGTTGCGCTGTTGGCGGTAGGCACACTTGATTCAGAAGCCCTGCGCACCGGGTAAGCAAAGTGTTCCTATTCTGAACCTTTTAATTTGTTTGAAAAGACAAACTCTGCCTACCCGGCAATCCGGGAGATCTGTGGCTAAATCGAGTGTGCCTACTGCGCTTCCACGATTGATACTATAGCCTACGTAAGATTTAATAACTTTTAAAACCATAACCACAGAGAGACTATCAAAGAATACAGAAAATAGCTGCTGTTTTTAAGAGTGAGTTCATGTAAAACTTTTTATTCAGCATTGTCAACACCTGTTTTTATTCAACGCTATTACAAAACACGCTTCTCGTTTTTTCCCGAGTTCCCAGTTGTCTTGAAAGCACCATGACCATCAGATGCAGGTAAATCAAAAGCAAATTATTTCATTTATGTGCAGCTGCGCCTCGCAAGTGCTACACCAACGGATCTATTTTGTAATCAAAGCTTGGGCTTTGAAATATAATATGGTCTGAGAAGATATTGGCAGGCCAGGAATATAGCCAATATGCTGTGATAATCTATTAGGCCTGCTGCCGAAACTTAATTCTTACAGAACAATTTTTTAAGTCATATTCTCAGCGGTAGACCTCGGCATGCTTTTTGACTGCGAAAGTGATCATGACTCTGCAGTGGTGACCACTGCTCTACTGCAGCTCCCATTCCTGTCAAGTTTCAGGCCTACGGTACACTCAAGTTTACTCCAAATATGCAGTGTAAATATGTCGTTCCAAAGGCTAGCTACGTACGTTAGCCCAAAACAACAATACGAAAGGTCACTGGGTGGGGCTACAGATGATCCTTTCAGGGTGATCATATGAAGCCATAACTGATGGTGTCTTTCAGAGACAACAAAGAACTAGGGGAAAAAACATTCTCTGACTGGGAAAAATAGTTTTGAACTGTCATCCAACTCTGTATAACGAGTCAGAAACTCGAGCTCTGACTTCTCTGACCTGAAGATCACCAAAATCTAGATTTTTCCTAGTCTGAGCTCGTTTTGTTTCCAAATTCCCAGTTGTCTTGAACACACCAAAAGTAGTATGTTTCAGTCGTGGCATACTGCATACGTTTTACTGAACAGTATGTGACAAGTAGTACGATTAGTACACAGTATGCAGTTTAAGTAGTAGGCAAGTCAGATTTCGGACACGGCCAGTGACTATGTGTGTACTGTATGTGGTCACAGATACCTGTATGGAGCCAACACTTAGGAGACTTGAAAGATGATGTGATGGAGTCCAGACTGACAGACGGCCTTGATGCTGATGTCTCTGAATGGAGAGAGACCTTGCACTCAGCAATAAAATGATACAAGACACATTTATAACTTTTTTTTTATTATCAATTGTTATTATTTAATCTAATGGGGGGTGGGGGGGGGGGACCTGTGTATTCTTCAAACATATCAGGGAACTCCTGTCTTATGCTATATGGTGTCATACAGGACGACTGAAATGTTTGGTAATGTAGCCCCAGCACCACCAGACAAAATGCGGATAGGTACAGTTTATGTATCGCCTGTGAATGACAATAAAAGATGACAGACAAGTGCAATATTTGCACATTGTTATATTAGCAGAACACTGCTTCTGCAGTATTATGTGAAGGATGGTTTATTCTACATTACATGTAACTGTTGAACATGAAAGTTATCAAAACACATTGTTTAGAATATTTACAGTACATAAATTCAGCAATTGCATTCTCAGATTACTCTGTAGTGCCATCCTCCTGCATCTCACATCTGCCTGTAGTTATTGCCTGCTGGACCCATGAGGCAAACTGTCATAACAAGGATGGAGTGTCATGCACTCCACTCCTCCTGCCACTTGACTGTACCTGTCCATTACCTGTAATACATTACATAGATGAAAGGGGCTTCATCACCCAATGGAGACTTGAAGACAGAACCCAACCCAGAGCTGTTTGTCAGTGTGTTAGCCAAATCCTTAGATTTGGGCAAATAAACCATTGAAATAAATGTTATTCTAGTTCAAATAAAATTGGATTTGTCACATACTTAGTAAAAAACAGGTGTACACCCAACAATGTAGAGAGAAAAAAGAAAGAAAAAATACACAATAAGTAATGATAACTTGGCTATATAAACGGGGTACCAGTATCAAGGTAGATATGTACATATACAGTACACTGAGTATACAAAACATTAAGAGCACCTGCTCTTTCATGACATAGACTGCCAGGTGAAAGCTATGATCCCTTATTGATGTCACTTGTTAAATCCACTTCAATCAGTGTAGATGAAGGGGAAGATACAGGTTAAAGAAGGATTTTTAAGCTTTGAGACAATTCAGACATAGATTGTGTATGTGTGCCTTCCAGAGGGTGAATGGACAAGACAAAACGGGTGTGGTACTAGGTTCCAGGCGCACCGGTTTGTGTCAAGAACTGCAACAGCGTATATCAAGAATGGTCCACCACCTAAAAGGACATCCAGCCAACTTGACTCAACTGTGGGAAGTATTGAAGTCAACATGGGCTAGCATCCTTGTGGAACGCTTTTGACACCATGTAGAGTCCGTGCTCCAACAAATTGAGGCTGTTCTAAGAGGACAAAAGGGGGGTGAAACTCAATTAGGAAGGTGTTCCTAATATTTGGTATACTCAGTGTAGATATTGGGGCAGACCAGGGGGTTTGGTCAAGACGTTTACACAGATCAGACACTGACAGAGTAGGATTAGCTCAGTTTCAAGGCTGTTTATTTAAATAATAAATCAAAAAGAAAAGGATAGGTCTCCCCCATGAGACCCTCTCCGGGATACCGTCTTCTGGGCGTCGGGTCTTGCTGTATCCTGTCGGGATCAAAACTGCACTCACTCTGGTTACCTCTGTAACCGTCCCCAACTATACGGGAGTCCTTTCTTCCCCCACTCTTCCCTATGTACTGCCCTTCTGGCTGCTTTATGGGCCTTACACAGCTGGTGAGCAATCAGCCCTTGATTACTCACCAACTCCCAATCAGCCCCAATTAGTCCTGGCCGGAGAACCCGTCGACACCTGGCCCGTCCATCGCCTCGTGATGTATACACCGTCTGTCACCAGGCCTCGGCGAGTCTCCCCCTGGTGGCTGACCTACCTGTACGTCACAATATGAATAAAGTGACTAGGCAACAGGATAGATAATAAACAGTAAAAGCTACTCATTTAATGAGTTAAAATACTTAGTGCAAAAAGAGTCCATGCAGATAGTCCAGATAGCTATTGCTTAACTATTTAACTAACTATTTATCCGTGTTATGGCTTTGGGGTGCAAGCTGTTCAGGGTTCTGTTGGTTCAGGGTTCTGTTGGTTCCAGACATGGTGCATTGGTACTGCTTGCTGTGGGGTAGCAGAGAGAACAGTCTAATACTTGGGTGGCTGGAGTCTTTGACAATTTTTAGGGCCTTCCTCTGACACAGCCTGGTAGAGATGTCCTGGATGGCAGGGAGCTCAGCCCCAGTAATGTATTGGGCCGTACGTACTACCCTCTGTAGCGCCGTGCAGTCTGATGCCAAACAGTTACCATACCAAGTGATGATGCAGCCAGTCAAGACACTCTCAATGGTGCAGCTGTAGACCTTTTTGAGTATCTGACGGCACATGACAAATCTTTTCAGCCTCCTGAGGGGGTAGAGGTGTTGTCGTGCCTTCTTCACGACTGTGTTGGTGTGTGTGGACCATGATAATTCCTTAGTGATGTGGACACCCAGGAACTTGCAGCTCTCGTCCTGCTCCACTACAGCCCTGTGGATGTGGACGTGCTAGGCCCTACGTTTCCTCTAGTCCATGATCTGCTGCTTTGTCTTGCTGATGTTGAGGGAGAGATTGTTGTCCTGGCACCATACTGCCAGGTCTCTGACCTCCTGCATGTCGGATGTCTCATCATCGTCGGTGATCAGACCTACCACCATCGTGTTGTCGTAAAACTTTTTTGTTGTTTTATTTTTTTATTATTTATTACAAAAAACACAAGGAAGGGGTAACATTAAAGTGTTAGAACATGAAGGACAAACAATACAGCATCAAAACACTTTCAAACATGTATCAGTCTTTCCGCAACGGAGCCATCCTTATGTGTGAGGGTGCGTGTGCATGATAGTGATATAAAATATATGTTATAGTTTCCTTTTTCATGATCATAATCTTGTGAAACCCAAACCCTCCAAGATCCCCCCACAGTACCCCAATAGCTGCCCCTCAACCATTTGAGACTCCTCCCACAGCCCCCCCCCTGAAAAAAAAAAAAATACAATAAATTCCATTCCCCTCCACCAAGAACACCCCAATGCACCAACAACCGAGAGAATAAACTAAATAGAAAAAAGGAAAAGACAGAAGAAAACAGCAAACAACAATGCAATTTATTTATTTAAAAAATTATAACAAAGGACATCAAGGACAACTGAAATCATAACAGCAATGCCTACTTTATATGTTTGTGTGCATGTCTGGCACTATTACATGTATGTGTGTGTTCTTGTATGTGTTTATTTGAATGAGAGTGTGTGTATATGCATGTGTACAAACACCTGCACAGCATCAGCCTCAGGCAAACCGGCATTAGTTGTAAAAATTTCGCATTTCGCTCCGCAGGTAGTATTACATTTCATTACAGTACAACGGTTTGACTTGTCTGATCTTAGCTAGCTACATAGCCGTCTTTGTATCAAAGATAATTGTGTAGTTTAGAGTAATTATCGTAATTACCGAGGTTAGCTAGTCAGCTATTTTCGTCCTAGTCAACACTGCTAGCTAGCCAGCAGCTAGCAGCTAGCCAACGTCTACCGTCTACCGAATAGCAGCACTGTTGGAGCGAGTGGTCGCATTTCGCTCCACAGGTAGTATTACATTTCATTACAGTACAACGGTTTGACTTGTCTGATCTTAGCTAGCTACATAGCCGTCTTTGTATCAAAGATAATTGTGTAGTTTAGAGTAATTATCGTAATTACCGAGGTTAGCTAGTCAGCTATTTTCGTCCTAGTCCTAGTCAACACTGCTAGCTAGCCAGCAGCTAGCCAACGTCTACCGTCTACCGAATAGCAGCACTGTAGAAACTATTACATTAGTTTCTACATTACAACGGAACGACTTGATTAGTGTAGTGTTAGCTAGCTACATAGTTGTCGTTGCTGTCTTTGTATCCAAGGTAATTGTGTAGTTTAGAGTAATTATCGTAATTACCGAGGTTAGCTAGCCAGCTATTTTCGTCCTAACGTAGGCAACACTGCTAGCAAGCCAGCAGCTAGCCAACGTCTACCGTCTACCGAATTGCAGCACTGTAGAAACTATTACATTACAACGGAACGACTTGATTAGTGTAGTGTTAGCTAGCTACATAGTTGTCTTTGCTGTCTTTGTATCCAAGATAATTGTGTAGTTTAGAGTAATTGTCAAGGTTACCTAGCCAGTTACCGAGGCTACCTAGCCAGCTACACTTTCAAACTAAGTCAACAACGCAGCCACTGCTAGCTAGCCTACTTCACCAGTCAGCAGTACTGTATCATTTTAGTCAATAAGATTTTTTGCAACGTAAGCTTAACTTTCTGAACATTCGAGACGTGTAGTCCACTTGTCATTCCAATCTCCTTTGCATTAGCGTAGCCTCTTCTGTAGCCTGTCAACTATGTGTCTGTCTATCCCTCTTCTCTCCTCTCTGCACAGACCATACAAACGCTTCGCTTTATTTTGGCTTTTTTTCCCCCTTTATCTTTTGACCATCATTCTCTCTCTCACACAGCAACTCCACTCCCACTTGTCTCCAATTCCACATACCAACCCTCACCTTCCCTCAGCCCATCCCATCTATCTCTGCTGGCTACCCAATTCGTTTTTCTATGCAACACATATCTTTCAACTATGCTATGATGTTTAACGTACAATTTCAATCTATCTAATCGAATAGAATCTACTGATTGTGTGTTGAAGATAAATACTTTTACTAAGAGTATTAGTATATTAGTAATTGACTGACCCGGTCTCTCCAGATCTCCTAAAAGTACTATTTCTAGGGTCAATTGTAGATCCATGCTATGCATTTTCAGCCATTCCTGAACCTGAGACCAGAAACAGGCTACCTGAGGGCAATACCAAAATAAATGGTCTGTCGTCTGAAAACGTAATTATGGCGTTGGAGTCGTGCAGGCCACGCAGTCGTGGGTGACTAGAGAATACAGGAGGGGACTAAGCACGCACCCCCGAGGGACCCCAGTGTTGAGGGTCAGTGTGGAGGATGTGTTGTTGCCTACCCTCACCACCTGGATCAGGAAGTCCAGGATCCAGTTCCAGAGGTAGGTGTTTAATCCCAGGGTCCTCAAATCAAATTTTATTGGTCACATATACTCAGTTAGCAGATGTTATTGCAAGTGTAGTGAAATGCTTATGCTTCTAGATCCGACAGTGCAGCAGTATCTAACAGGTAATATCTAACAATTCCATAACAAAACCTAATATCTAACAAATTCCACAACAAAACCTAATACACACAATCTAGTAAAGGAATGAGATGAGAATATATAAGTATAAAATATATAGATGAGCAGTGACAGAGCGGATAAGATGCAATAGATAGTAAAGCATAGATAGTGAAGGATACAGTATACAGCATATACGTATGAGATGAGTAATGTGAGATATGTAAACATTCTTAAAGTGCCATTATTAAAGTTACTAGTGTTCCATTTATTAAAGTAGCCAATGATTTCAAGTCTGTAGGTAGGCAGCCACCTCTCTGTTCTAGTGGTGGCTGTTTAACAATCTGATGGCCTGTCCCAGATTTGATGCACCTGCACTGACCTCGCCTTCTGGATGGAAGCAGGGTGAACAGGTAGTGGCTTGGGTGGTTATTGTCCTTGATGATCTTTTTTGCCTTCCTGTGACATCGGGTGTTGTAGGTGTTCTGGAAGGCAGGTAGTTTGCCCCCGGTGATGTGTTGTGCAGACCGCACCACCCTCTGGAGAGCTCTGCGGTTGCGGGCGGTGCAGTTGCCGTACCAGGTGGTGATACAGCCCGACAGGATGCTCTCAATTGTGCACCTGTAAAAGTTAGTGAGTGTTTTTGGTGACAAGCCACATTTTTTCAGCCTCCTGAGGTTGAAGAGGCGCTGTTGCGCCTTCTTCACCACACTGTCTGTGTGCGTGCACCATTTCAGTTTGCTGGTGATATGTACATCGAGGAACTTAAAACTTTCCACCTTCTCCACTGATGTCCCGTTGATGTAGATAGAGGGGTGCTCCCTTTGCTGTTTCCTCTAGTCCATGATCTGCTGCTTAGTGATGAGCTTGGAGGGAACTATGGTGTTGAACGCTGAGCTGTAGTCAATGAACAGCATTCTCACGTACTGTAGGTGTTCCTTTTGTCCAGATGGGAAAGGGCAGTTTCGAGTGCAATAGAGATTGCATCATCTATGGATCTGTAGGGGCAGTATGCGAATTGGAGTGGGTCCACTCAGTGCAGCAGGATCGTCTTGATGTGAGCCAAGATCATCCTTTCATAGCATTGAATGGCTACAGAGGTGAGTGCTACGGGGCGATAGTCATTTAGAAAGGTTACCTTGGCTTTTTGGGGCACAGGGTCTATGGTGGTCTGCTTGAAACATGTAGGCATTACAGACTGTGTCAGGCAGAGGTGAAAATGTCAGTGAAGACACTTGACAGCTGGTCAGGGCATGCTCTGAGCCAGCGTCCTAGTAATCAGTCTGGCCCTGTGGCCTTGTGAATGTTAACCTGTTTAAAGGTCTTACTCACATTGGTTATGAAGAGCGTGATTACACAGTCGTCCGGAACAGCTGTTGCTCTTATGCATGGTTCAGTGTTGCTTGCCTCGAAGCGAGCTTAGAAGGTATTTTGCTCGTCTTGTAGGCTCGCATCACTGGACAGCTCGCGACTGGGTTTGCCTTTGTAATCCATGATCATTTGCAAGCCCTGCCATATCCGATGAGCGTCAGAGCCAGTGTAGAAGGATTGGTCCCCTATTGATGCTTTGCTTGTTTGAGGAGGTAACGTGATTTATTATAAGTGTCCAGATTAGTGTCCCGCTCCTTGAAAGTGGCAGCTCTAGCATTTAACTCAGTGCGGCTGTGTCATGTAATCCATGGCTTCTGGATGGGATATGTATGTACGGTCACTGTGGGGACAACGTCATCGCTACACTTAGCGCTACACGGAACCCCTCGCCAACAGCCAATGAAATTGCAGTGCGCAAAATTCAATCAACAGAAATCTCATAATTCAAATTTCTCAAACATACAAGTATTAGACACCATTTTAAAGATAAACTTCTCGTTAATCCAACCACGGTGTCTGATTTCAAAAAGGCTTTTCGGCAAAAGCAGAACATATCATTATGTTAGGTCAGCAACTAGTCACAGAAAGCATACAGCCATTTTCCAACCAAAGAAAGGAGTCACAAAAAGCAGAAATGGAGATAAAATTAATCACTAACCTTTGATATTCCTCATCAGATGACATTCCAAGGACAACATGTTATACAATACATGTATGTTTTGTTCGATCAAGTTCATATTTATATCCAAAAACCTCAGTTTACATTTGGCTTTGCCTCCAAAACATCCCGTGAATTTGCACAGAGCCACATCAATTTACAGAAATACTCATAATAAACATTGATAAAAGATACAAGTGTTATTCACAGAATTAAAGATATACTTCTCCTTAATGCAACCGCTGTGTCAAACTTTACGGAAAAAGCAAACCATGCAATAATCTGAGTACGGCGCTCAGACAACAGATATCCGCCATTGTGGAGTCAACAGAAGTCAGAAATACCATAAATAAATATTCACTTACCTTTGATGATCTTCATCAGAATGCACTCCCAGGAATCCCAGTTCCACAATAAATGTTTGATTTGTTCGATAAAGTTCATCTTTATGTCCAAACACCTCCTTTTTGTTCGCGCGTTTAGCCCAGTAATCCAAATTCATGTAGCGCGATCACTAAGTGCAGACGAAATGTCAAAAAGTTCCATTACAGTCCGTAGAAACATGTCAAACGAAGTATAGAATCAATCTTTAGGATGTTTTTTAACATAAATCTTCAATAATGTTCCAACCAGAGAAATACTTTGTCTTCAGAAATGCAATGGAACTCAAGCTAACTCTCACGTGGTCAGCTCATGGCACTCTGGGAGAGACCTTACTCAATCCCCTCTCATTCACCCCCACTTCACAGTAGAAGCATCAAACATGTTTCTAAAGATGGTCGACATCTAGTGGAAGCCTTAGGAAGTGCAATATGACCCCATAGACACTGTGTATTCGATAGGCCAAGAGTTTAAAAACTACAAACCTCAGATTTCCCACTTCCTGGTTGGATTATTCTCAGGTTTTCGCCTGCCATATGAGTTCTGTTATACTCACAGACATCATTCAAACATTTTTAGAAACTTCAGAGTGTTTTCTATCTAAATATACTAATAATATGCATATATTAGCAACTGGGACTGAGTAGCAGGCAGTTTACTCTGGGCATGCTTTTCATCCAAACGTGAAAATGCTGCCCCCTAGCACAAACAGGTTTAATGAAGCCGGTGACTGATGTGGTAAACTCCTCAATACCATATTCCAGTCTGTGCTAGCTAAACAGTCCTGTATCTTAGCATCCGCTTCATCAGACCTTGTAAGCAGGAATCAATAGTATAGAGTTATGGTCAAATTTGCCAAATGAAGGATGAGGCAGAGCATTGTACAGTATGTGTCTCTGTGTGTGGAGTGAAGGTGTGTGGAGTGAAGGTGTCTAGAGTTTTTTTCACCTCTAGTTGCACAGGTGACATGCTGGTAGAAATGAGGTAAAACAGATTTCAGTTTTCCTGCATTAAAGTCACTGGCCACTAGGAGTGCCGCCTCTGTGTGAGCATTTTCTTGTTTGCTTAATGCCCTATACAGCTCGTTGAGTGTGGTCTTAGTGCCAGCATCGGTTTGTGGTGGTAAATAGACAGCTACGAAAAATATAGGTGAAAACTCTCCTAGTAAATAGTATGGTCTAGTTCTGTTTAGACAGCTGTACTCTACTGTACACACAACTTATTTTCATTTGTTAGGTAAAGTGTAGGCACTCTGTCTTTATAAGCACATCAATATTATATTTAGAGAAGAAAATGTTTTGTCTTTGTAACACGAACACATCCATAGATTTTTTGTTGATGTATATATACTCAAGCTGGGCAATATTCGTGCAATGTCCACATGTAGCCTACAGCTGTAGGGATATTAGTTCTGAGATTTGTCTCCTGGGAAAGATCTAACAGCGGACATAAGAATAGACGAGACTGTTGAGCTGACTCATGACCGCAGACATTCAACTCACAATAGTGAAATATTTAAAATAAGTTGCAAGCTACTTTCGTAGCAAGGCAATGTAAAGCAAGTGTCTTATGAAACAAATTCCAGACACTGGCACTTGCTATCTTTCCCTAATTTATTTGACAGAAAAACATAATCTAGTTAGAATAGCCAGTTGCAGCTATCACAAAGCTAAACTATCTAGCTGCTGTCAGCTTGGCTAAACACAAGGTCAGCGCAGGCTTTAACCTCTACTTCCTCAGAAACCCGGGTCCGGGAGCACCCCCACCAGTAAAAAAGCTGACTAGCATAGGCTAGCATAGCGTCACAAGTAAATAGTAGCATCTAAATATCATTAAATCACAAGTCCAAGACACCAGATGAAAGATACACATCTTGGTAATCAAGCCATCATTTCTGATTTTTAAAATGTTTTACAGGGAAGACACAATATGTAAATCTATTAGCTAACCACGTTAGCAAAAGACACCATTTTTTTTACTCCACCAGTTTTTTACTCCATCAGTAGCTATCACAAATTCGACCAAATAAAGATATAAATAGCCACTAACCAAGAAACAAATTCATCAGATGACAGTCTGATAACATATTTATTGTATAGCATATGTTTTGTTAGAAAAATGTGCATATTTCAGGTATAAATCATAGTTTACCATTGCAGCCACCATCACAACTCGACTAGAATAACTACAGAGAGCAACGTGTATTACCTAATTACTCATCATAAAACATTTCTTAAAAATACACAGCGTACAGCAATTGAAAGACACAGATCTTGTGAATCCAGACAATATTTCAGATTTTCTAAGTGTTTTACAGCGAAAACACAATATAGCGTTATATTAGCTTAGCACAGTAGCAAACCACACAACAGCATTGATTCCAGCCAAACATAGCGATAACGTATTCACCACCAAAATATATTAATTTTCACTAACCTTCTCAGAATTCTTCAGATGACAGTCCTGTAACATCATATTACACAATGCATATAGAGTTTGTTCGAAAATGTGCATATTTAGCGGCACAAATCGTGCTTATACAATGAAAATAGTGTCCAAATACTCAAGCAATCTGTCCGGCGCCATCTTGGAAAGACACCTATTCTTATCGAAAACTATTCATAAACTTGACTAAAAAAATACAGGTTGGACAGCAATTGAAAGACAAATTAGTTCTTAATGCAATCGCTGAATTACATTTTTAAAATGAACGTTACTGTGCAATACAGGGTGCAATACAGGGTGCGATAACGCAAGGCTACACGGCAAATAATGGCGTCTTATGCATTTTACTTTTTCAACAGAACAACGAATTATCAGCATAAATAGTTCTTACTATTAGCTGAACTCCCATCAGAATATTGGGAAAGGTGTCCTTTGGCCAAAAGAATCGTTGCTGGGTTGGAGAATGTTTTCTTCCACGTTGCAATTAGCAGTACACAATGGCATGCGAGAGAGAGATACCCAACTCAATACAACGGCAGAAAATGAAATGCCCGAAAATCGCAATATACTGACATAAACTGATATAAATCGGTTTAAAATAACAAGATTATGATGTCTTTAAAGCCTATATCGAATAAAAACAGAGCCGGATATAACTAGAAGCTAAAACGGGAGCTTCTAAAACGACATCCCAATGTCCTTAGTGCGTCAGCGCGAAGAAGCAAAAGAAGGGACACCTCGATTCCAATCAATTTATAGACTTTCTGAACTGCGTAGAGACTCCATTTCAAGGCCCTCTATTCGCTGACACCCAGGGGAAGGCGTATGCAGTGCATCTCAACCAATAGAAGACAGGCAAAGTTATACACAGGTCTGAGAACAGGTTTGGAAAAATCTGCATTCTCAACTCCACATAGGGAAATTGCTCTAAGTCCAGTTCTGTTTCACTTACAGACATAATTCAAACGGTTTTAGAAACTAGTGAGTGTTTTCTATCCAATAGTAATAATAATATGCATATTGTACGAGCAAGAATTGAGTACGAGGCAGTTTAATTTGGGAACACCAAGAAAAAAATAGTGCTAACAGCTCCCCCTATTGACAAGAAGTTTTTAATAAACTACACATAAAACTGAATTAACTACACATAGAACTGAATTAGCTGACCATCTTGAGATGGAGAGTCAGTCAGGAGGGGAGAACTTCAACACTTTGTTCTCTCCATAGCAAAGTTAGCTTAGTTTACCTCGCTGACTTACTACTGCACTTGTTTGTTGTGATTGAATGGCAAAGACACACCCAAGAAATACCCGCATCAAACCACACCCACAAGACAACTCTCATTTGCCTTCAGTCATGGGCGTTAGCATTTCTTAATGAGCATTGATGAAAAACGAGACCAAATCAACCACCTGGCTTACGTTAGCATTAGCCACCTAGCTAACGTTAGCCACAACAAATAACAATTTGTAACATATCATATGTATTGAAAATACGTAACATGTTGTACGAATTGCAATTCCTATCATATCACACCAATTGTAATTCCTAACATATCATACTAAATGTTGGTAGACAGATTTACATTTACTATGTCTACCCCTGAGTCCAGGTTGCATGAAAGGACCTAGTAATAAGTAACTAAATTAATGATGGAGTTTGTGTACGCGTGAAAGAAGACGAGAGACAACACAAGAAAAGGACAGAGAGAGGCTACAGGCAGGAAGGATTCAATGCCATTTTCATCATCAACTCAGTAAAAATCCCTTTAACATATCTGACACTAGGATGACATTACTAAAACATCCCTGCAGCAATCTAAGACCTTGATTCTAGCATCATGTCGCTCCGTCACGTCATTCATTAGTGTAATGACCCATCTATTCTGCATTTACGTAACAAAACAAAAAGATGGCTTTGTCCCAAATTGCACCCTATTCCCTGGTCAAAAGTAGTGCACTAGATACTTTCAACCAGGGCCCTGGAATATAAGAAATAGGGTGCCATTTGGGAAGCATCCGAGCTCTAATATTGAAAGTGGCCATTTGCCAAGCCAATCACTCAGAGAATAGAGAAGCCAGGGTGGCTGTGCATCCTGGAGACAGGAAGTGATTAAACAGACTTGGAACAGAGGAGCGTTATATTTCTCCTTTCACACTCTGCTAGCTAAAACAAGTTGGAACCTGCTTAGAAGTACAGTGGTTCCTCCTTTAAAAGTTGTGAGCTTACACCGTGGGACTTAGAGGCACCCAGTGTCACGGCTTCATTGCTCCAGACCACTACAAGGGGGAGTAAGAGCACTCATTATGCTTTTGGTCCCAAGGTTTTTATATGACCAATCATATCGAATGATAGTTCACCTAAGCGCAAACCAGATGGGATGGCGTATCGCGGCAGAATGCTGTGGTAGCCATGCTGGTAAAGTGTTCCTTGAATTCTAAATAAATCACTGACAGTGTCACCAAAAAAGCACCCCAACACCATCACACCTCCTCCGCCTTGCTTCACGGTGGGAACTATACATGCAGAGATAATCCGTTCACCTACTCGGTGTCTCACAAAGACAAGGTGGTTGGAACCAAAAATCACAAATTTGGACTCATCAGACCAAAGGACAGACTTCCACCGGTCTAATGTCCATTGCTCGTGTTTCTTGGCCCAAGCAAGACTTTTATTTGAATTGGTGTCCTTTAGTAATGGTTTCTTTGCAGCAATTTGACCATGAAGGCCTGATTCATGCAGTCTCCTCTGAACAGTTGATGTTGAGATGTGTCTGTTACTTGAACTCTGTGAAGCATTTATTTGGGCTGCAGTTTCTAAGGATGGCAACTCTAATGAACTCCTCTGAAGCAGAGGTAACTCTGGGTCTTCCTGGGTCTTCCTTTCCTGTGGTGGTCCTCATGAGAGACAGTTTCATCATAGCCCTTGAATGTTTTTGCGACTGCACTTGAAGAAACTTACGAAGTTCTTGAAATTTTCCAGATTGACAGACCTTCATGTCTTAAAGTAATGATGGACTGTCATTTCTCTTTGCTTATTTGAGCTGTTCTAGCTATAATATTTACTTGGTATTTTACCAATTAGGGCTATCTTCTGTATACCACCCCTATCTTGTCACAACACAATTGACTGGCTCAAACACATTAAGAAGGAAAGATATTCCACAAATTAACTTATAACAGGGCACACCTGTTAATTTAAATGCATTCCAGGGGACTACCTCATGAAGCTGGTTGAGAGAATGCCAAGAGTGTGCAAAGCTGTCATCGTGGCAAAGGGTGGCTACTTTGAAGAATCTAAAAGAAAAATACATTTTGATTTGTTTATCACTTTTTTGGTTACTACATGATTCCATATGTGTTATTTTATAGTGTTGATGTCTTCACTACTATTCTACAATGTAGAAAATAGTACAAATAAAGAAAAACCCTTGAATGAGTAGGTGTCTCCAAACTTTTGACCGCTGGTGTACATTTACATTTAGTTAATTTAGCAGACAGACTTATCACACCATAGTGCCGTCAGATTTTTGATATCAATGTAGGGTGAAAGAGGGCCACAACACTTTTAACCGCCATAAAGAAATGGCATAGAAAAGTATTTGGGAATTTGAAAATACAAATTACAGCTTTCAAAAGTACATTACTTGACCAAAAGTATGTGGACATCTGCTTGTCGAAATCTATTTTTAAAATCATGGGCATTATTATGAAGTTGTTACCCCCTTTGCTGCTATAGCAGCCTGCACTCTTCTGGGAAGGCTTTCCACTAGATGTTGGAACATTGCTGCAGGGACTTGCCTCCCTTCAGCCACAAGAGTATTAGTGAGGTCGTGCACTGATGCTGGGCGATTAGGCCTGGCTCGCAGTCGGTGTTCCAATTCATCCTAAAGGTGTTCGATAGGCTTGAGGTCAGGGCTCTGTGCAGGCCAGTCAACTTCTTCCACACCGATCTTGACAAAGCATTTCTGTATGGACGTCGCTTTGTGCACGGGGTCATTGTCATGTTGAAACAGGAAAGGGCCTTCCCCAAACTGTTACCACAAAGTTGGAAGCACAGAATAATCTAGAATGTCACTGTATGCAGTAGCATTAAGATTTCCCTTCACTCAAACTAAGGGGCATAGACTGAACCATGAAAAACAGCCCAGACCATTATTCCTTCCGCTTTAGCACTCTGCGGTACCGTTCTGTGAGCTTGTGTGGCCTACCACTTTGCGGCTGAGCCGTTGTTGCACCTAGACCTTTCCACTTCACAATAACAGCACTTACAGTTGACTGGGGCAGCTCTAGCAGGGAAGAAATGTTACGAACTGACTTGTTGGAAAGGTGGCATCCTAGGATGGTGACACGTTGAATGTAATGCCATTCTACTGCCAATGTTTGTCTATGTAGATTGCATGGCTGTGTGCTCGATTTTATACACCTGTCAGCAACGGGTCTGGCTGAAATAGACTAATCCACTAATTTGAAGGGGTGTCCACATACTTTTGTATTTAAAGTGTATCTACAAAATACATTGGAGTGTAGTTCAGCCTATTGTAACACAACATACATAATACTCAGAAGTAATTAAAATACATATTTCAAATATATAACAGAAATACTGTCCATCTCTGCAGTGCGTGCATAAAGTGCATGCCTGTGCGGGTGTGTTTGTGCAGAACAGATGGCGGACGGCAAGGGGAAAGCAAACGATTGACTTGGCAGTGGGATTGGTACTATTCTGGGAGAGTGTTCGCATTTGAGGAATCACTTTCCAATATAAACAGCTTGAAATCTCTGCTCGTCCCTGTGGGTTGGCTTTGCTCACCTGTGGGAGGTCTGTCTCCAAATGTTTTTTATATTCTCTCTGATGTCATCTGCCTGCGCCCTATGTCCAAGCTGATCCAGAGACTAATAACCAGTCACCTACTAACCTTTGTAATCATTCCCTCTCCCAAGGCTTTATAAATTGACCAATGTCCTGGTCCACTCTACTCTGGACTGGTCCCAACTTCCCCATCCTCCCCCACCAACCCCATGTAGGACTCAGCTACCACACTCCCAGTATGAGCTTGTAACTGGTCCATCTATTTCTGGATGGATACATCTGCCAATTTGGGCCGTTTAGCAGGCACCTGTCGCAGGCCATTGGTTTCCATATGGACAGACAGTGTGCGTGTTTGCTCTTCCAAGACATTCCCAGCCAGCCCAGCCAGCCCTCCATCAAGCAGCTGCATTTAAAAGTGAATGAGTCAATTTGATCGTGGGTGTGGTTGAGGGTTTATGTGAACTTGCATGCCATATTGACTCAGAAGCAATTGTCCATGATTCCTTTCCTCCAAATTGGATTTGGAGGGTTTTGAAGGGCATCCTTGGCAAATGAATGCCAATGCATTGAGTTAATTGAAAAGGGCAAATACATTTATTTGTCTGTTGATATTAGATGAAATAGGCCTATATTTCCACACAAAAAAGTAAACGACACACTCTTCTGCATGCAGAACCATTTTTCAGACCAATTAGGAACCAAAGCCTGGGGTTTGATCTGTATGAGATGGAGGAGCAGGTGTCTCAGCTTCCCTAGACACCTTGTACAAACACTTGGCCTTCTTCCTCATCTATCTTCTGTCCTTCTCCCATGTCTTGGGGTGGTTTAAAAATGAATACTAAAGTTTAAATGTAAGGCCAGCCTCGGCAGTACCAACAACCCTAAACAGTGATGTTTGTCCCAGACCTTGGTTCAAATACTATTTGAAACCATTTCAAAAACTTTATTTGGGCTAGATTGAGTTTGCCGGGTGCAATGAAACATTTAGAATTGTTGCAAAAGTGCAAATGCCACCCATCTGGCACTCCAGTCAGACTAGAGCAAACGCTAACAGTATTTTAATTATTTCAAACAGTATTTGAACCCAGGTCTGGTTTGTCCCTCCATTCATCCTGCAGTCTGCTCCAGCTTTAACATATTGGCATTTCTGAGGTGTTTGGCGGTAATTGTCAGCTGCATGGCGTCTCCTCGTTTGTTTCGCTGACATTTTGCCTTTGCTTGATTGTGTATTTAACGGGGGAAGGAAAGCAAAATTAATTGGAGAGAGGCCTAATCTGTCTGCTTGAAATGTCACCCCTGTACTGCAATGCCTGCACAGTGGCACATGAAACTGACAGGGAGGGAGAGGAAAGGAGAGTGGGTGCTGAAGACTGAGAGGGAGAGAAAGAGAGAAGAAATTAAGTTTGAGACCGTGCATTTAGAAAGTATTCAGACCCCTTCCCCTTTCCCACAATTTGTTAGGTTCAGTGGTGTAAAGTACTTTAGTAAAAATACTTTAAAATACTAAGTAGTATTTCAAAGTATTTTTACAAAGTATTTTTACTTAAGTACTTTACACCACTGAACCTAACAAATTGTGGATATAAATAAATAAATATAATTTTAAGTAAATATACTTTAAAATAATACTTAAGTAGTTTTTTGGGGTATCTGTACTTTACTTTACTATTTATATTTTTGCCAGCTTTTACTGTTACTTCACTGCATTCCTAAAGAAATAATGTACTTTTTACTCCATACATTTTCCCTGACACCCAAATGTACTTGTTACATTTTGACAGGAAAATAGTCTGATTCACACACTTATAAAGAGAACATCCCTGGTCATCCCTACTGTCTCTGATCTGGTGGACTCACTAAACACATATGCTTAATTTGTCAATTATGTTGGAGTGTGCCCCTGGAAATCTTTTTTTTTTTACTTTTAGAAATTAAGTATATTTCAAACCAAATACTTTTAGACTTTTACTCAAGTAGTATTTTACTGGGTGACTTTCACTTTTACTTGAGAAATGTTCTATTAAGGTATATTTACTTTTACTCAAGTATGACAATTGAGTACTTTTTCCATCACTGGTTAGTTTACAGCCTTATTTGAAAATTGATTAACATCCAGTTAATCATCCTTGAGATGTTTCTACCTTGATTGGAGTCCACCTGTGGTAATTTCAATTGATTTCACATGATTTAGAAAAGCACAGACCTGTCTATATAAGGTCCCACAGTTGACACTGCATGTCAGAGCAAAAACCAAGCCATGAGGTAGAAGAAATTGTCCGTAGAGCTCCGAGACAGGATTGTGTCGAGGCAAAGATATGGAGAAGGATACCAAAAAATGTCTGCAGCATTGAAGGTCCCCAAGAACACGATGGCCTCCATCATTCTTAAATGGAAGAAGTTTGGAACCACCAAGACTCTTCCTAGAGCAGGTCGCCCAGCCAAACTGAGCAATCGGGGGAGAAGGGCCATGGTAGGGAGGTGAAAAAGAACCCGATGGTCACTCTGACAGTGCTACAGAGCTCTTCTGTGGAGATGGGAGAACCTTCCAGAAAGACAACTATCTCTGCAGCACTCCACCAATCAGGCCTTTATGGTAGAGTGGCCAGACGGAAGCCACTCCTCAGTAAAAGGCACATGACAGCCCGCTTGGAGTTTGCCAAAAGGCACCTAAAGACTCTCAGACCATGAGAAAGAAGATTCTCTGGTCTGATGAAACCGAGATTGAACTCTTCGGCCTGAATGCCAAAAGTCACGTCTGGAGGAAACCTGGCACCATCCCTACGGTGAAGCATGGTGGGGGAAACATCATGCTGAGGGGATGTTTTTCAGCGGCAGGGACTGGGAGACAAGTCAAGATCAAGGGAAAGATGAACGGAGCAAAATACAGCGAGATCCTTGATGAAAACCTGCTCCAGAGTGCTCAGGACCTCAGACTGGGGCGAAGGTTGAACTTCCAACAGGACAATGACCCTAGGCACACAGCCAAGACAAAGCAGGAGTGGCTTCAGGACAAGTCTCTGAATGCTGTTGAGTGGCCCAGCCAGAGCCCGGACTTGAACCCAATCGAACATCTCTGGAGAGACCTGAAAATAGCTGTGCAGTGACACTCCCCATCCAACCTGACACATCTTGAGAGGATCTGCAGAGAACAATGGGACAACTCCCCAAATACAGGTGTGGCAAGCTTGTAGCATCATACCCAAGAAGACTTGAGGCTTTAATCGCTGCCAAAGGGGCTTCAACATTGTACTGAGTAAAGGGTCTGAATAGTTATGTAAATGTGATACTTCAGTTTTTATTTTTAATAAATTAGCAACATTTATAAAACCTGTTTTTGCTTTGCATTATGGGGTATTGTGTGTAGATTGATGAAGTAAAAAAACGATTTAATCAATTTTAGAAAAAGGCTGGAACGTAACAAAAATGTGGAAAAAGTAAAGGGGTCTGAATACTTTCCGAATGCACTGTAAATGTTCTCTCACACAACATTAGAATGCAAGATTAAACATGATAGTCATCTATTTTCCAGTCAGTTTCCAACCAGGAGTACACCTATATCTCGTAAGTGTTCAGATTTGAAACACTAGTATTAACTTTTCCATCATCCTGTGTAGAGTGTATTTAGTCATTAGAAACTGATCTTACTTACCATGCCTTTCATTCAGATTAGTGTTAGGAATGTCTCTCACTTTGCACTGTAACAAGAATCTGTAATTTACACAGTAATTTGAGGTATTATCAACCATAAAAAACTGAAATGTTTTACTGCTGCATATAAATTGTTGTGCATTGTGGGAAAATTGCTGTATTTAGAATGGTACTGTAATTCCTCCATACAGAATACAGTACTGTATCTTTAGATGGCCAAAAACCTTTTGACCACTACAAAACAAAGGAGCTGATAGGGAGCTGATCGTAGACTTCAGGAAAAAGCAGAGGGAGCACGCCCCTATCCACATTGACGGGACCGCAGTGGAGAAGGTGGAAAACTTCAAGTTCCTAAGCGTACACATCCCTGACGATCTGAAATGGGCCACCAACACAGAGAGTATGGTGAAGAAGACCTCAGGAGGCTGAAGAAATTTGACTTGGTCCCTAAGACACACACAAATTTTACAGATGCACAATTCAGAGCATCCTGCTGGGCTGTATCACCTCCTGGTACGGCAACTGCACGGCCCGCAACCGCAGGGCTCTCCAGAGGCTGGTGCGGTCTGCCCAACGTTTAAACAGGGGCACACTGCCTGCCCTCCAGGACACCTACAGCACCCGATGATCAGCAAATACACCAACCAACAGAGCCACGGCCTGTTCACCACGGCCTGTTCACCACGGCCTGTTCACCACGGCCTGTTCACCACACTATCATCCTGAAGGCGAGGTCAGTACAAGTGCATCAAAGTTTCGACCGAGAGACTGAAGAACAGCTTCTATCTCAAGGCCATCAGACTGTTAAATAGCCATCACTAGCCGGCTATCACCCAGTTACTCAATCCTGCACCTTAGAGGCTGCTGCCCTATATACATAGACATAGAATCACTGGTCACTATAATAATGGAAAACAAGTCACTTTAATAATGTTTACATACTGCTTTACTCATTGCATATGTATGTACTGTATTCTATTCTACTGCATTTTAGTCAATGCCACTCCGACAATGCTCATCCTAATATTTATATATTTCTTAAATCCATGATTTTACTTTTATATTTGTGTGTATTGTTGTGAATTGTTAGATATTAGTGCACTGGATGTAACCCACATCCGGCGCCGACAGAGATGGCCGCCTCGCTTCGCGTTCCTAGGAAACTATGCAGTATTTAGTTTTTTATGTATTATTTCTTACATTGTTACCCCAGGAAATCTTAAGTTTTATTACATACAGCCGGGAGGAACTATTGGATATAAGAGCAACGTCAACTTACCAACATTACGACCAGGAATACGACTTTCCCGAAGCGGATCCTCTGTTTGGTCCACCACCCAGGACAATGGATCGGATCCCAGCCGGTGCCGCAGGAAGGGCAGAAGAAGCTGTCTTCTGGTCAGGCTCCGTAGACGTCCACATCGCGCACCGCTCCCGAGGTTACTACTCGCCAACGTCCAGTCTCTTGACAACAAGGTAGACGAAATCCGAGCAAGGGTTGCCTTCCAGAGAGACATCAGAGATTGTAACGTTCTTTGTTTCACGGAAATGTGGCTCACTCGAGACACGCTATCGGAGTCGGTACAGCCACCTGGTTTCTTCACGCATCGCGCCGACATAAACAAACATCCCTCTGGTAAGAAGAAGGGCGGGGGGGTATGCCTTATGATTAACGAGACATGGTGTGATCATAACAACATACAGGAAGTCCTTTTGCTCACCTGACCTAGAATTCCTTACAATCAAATGTCGACCGCATTATCTACCAAGAGAATTCTCTTCGATCATAATCACAGCCGTATATATCCCCCCCCAAGCAGACATATCGATGGCCCTGAATAAACTTCATTGGACTCTATGTAAACTGGAAACCACATATCCTGAGGCTGCATTTATTGTAGCTGGGGATTTTAACAAGGCTAATCTGAAAACAAGACTCCCTAAATTTTATCAGCATTTCGAATGCGCTTCCCGGGCGGAAGAAATCCTGGACCATTGTTACTCTAACTTCCGCGACACATACAAAGCCCTGCCTCGCCCTCCTTTCGGAAAAGCTGACCACGACTCCATTTTGTTGCTCCCAGCATATAGGCAGAAACTGAAACAGGAAATGCCTGTGCTCAGGTCTGTTCAACGCTGGTCCAACCAATCGGATTCCACGCTTCAATATTGCTTCGATCATGTGGACTGGGATATGTTCCGCATAGCGTCGGACAATAACATTGATGAATACGCTGATTCGGTGAGTGAGTTTATTAGCAAATGCATCGGTGATGTTGTACCCAGAGCAACTATTAAAACCTTCCCCAACCAGAAATCGTGGATTAATGGCAGCATTCGTGCAAAACTGAAAGCGCGAACCACTGCTTTTAATCAGGGCAAGGCGACCGGAAACATGACCGGAACATGGTCGGAACTAGAAGCACAAGCATTTCGCTACACTCGCATTAACATCTGCTAACCATGTGTATGTGACAAATAAAATTTGATTTGATTTGACTGTTGGAGCAAGGAACACAAGCATTTCGCTACACCCGCAATAACATCTGCTAAATATGTGTATGTAACTAATCGAATTTGATTTGATTTGGGTCCATGGTATTGTTGTTTCTGGCTAATTAACATAGTATGACGCATGCCTTGTAAGAGGCTATATTTGTTGCACCTGTGAATGAGAATGCTGCACAAATTTAACTCCTATGTGGTTACAGTGCCCCATCAATTTAAAATGTATGGGGACAGATTGGAGTGGCAGCAAGTCTTAAACCGGACCCTCCTCCCACCTTCACCAATTCCATCACCCTTTATCCCACCACCCAGTCAGTACAGGGGGCCACCAGGCAGTCCGTGGGGAGGTGGGTCAAGACCCATGGACAGCCAAGAACCACCCAACAACACCAATGACCCGCTGAAGAACCTCATTCACATCCGCAACGGAATGATCAACCCTGGACCCGGACCCTCACCCAATAACCCATTATCATGACCCTGAAAATATCCCCAGAGGACAGACCACAGAAAGACGGAACTTGGAGAACATTCCATGACTGCCTCCCCTTCACACCTCTCCATAGACGACACAAGGTATGTACAGAGAACTGCCCCAAGGACGCACTCATTGAACATACCAACCAACTTTTTTGTGAGTGTTCTGTGGCCAGAAAGGTCTAGGCCATGTTTGTTCTCTCTGTCCTCCAGCCTTCAGCCTTGCTGCCACATTACTGCTTCTCGAGCACCAGACCCAGTCCCAGTCCCAGCACCAGAATACCAGGCGAGGCACGGAGGAGGGACCAAACATCAGACCCTCGCCTGGAGAGAGCAGGCAACAGGAGAGTGCCACTACTGACCTCTGGGTCTAGGGCTTTCTTGTGTGTCTGCTTGCTTCTCAGGTTGTCCTTTATATAGGTAGGGGTAAAGTAACTAGGTAACAGGGTAGATAAAAGACAGCAGCAGCAGCAACGTATGTGATGAGAGTGGAAGTGTGTGTGTGGCGAATGTGTGCCTGTGTGTAAGTGTTATGTATATATATATGTGTGTGTGTGTGTGTGTGTGTGTGTATGTGTGTGTGTGTGTGTGTGTGTGTGTGTGTGTGTGTGTGTGTGTGTGTGTGTGTGTGTGTGTGTGTGTGTGTGTGTGAGTCCAGTGTTCATAGCCATGGTTATCAACTGCACCGCAGAAGTGGAACGTAAATCACAGAAAATAGATGTTGTCGTGGCAGCTGCAGAGAAATCAAATCAAATCAAATCAAATGTATTTGTCACATACACATGGTTAGCAGATGTTAATGCAAGTGTAGCGAAATGCTTGTGCTTCTAGTTCCGACCATGCAGTAGTATCTAACAAGTACTATAACCTAACAATTCCACAACAACTACCTTATACACACAAGTGTAAAGGAATGAATACGAATATGTACATAAAAAATATATAAATGAGTGATGGCCGAACGGCATAGGCAAGATGCAGTAGATGGTATAGAGTACAGTATATACATATGAGATGAGTAATGTAGGGTATGTAAACATTATATAAAGTGGCTAGTGATAAGTTGATTACATCAATTTTTCCATTATTAAAGTGGCTGGAGTTGAGTCAGTATGTTGGCAGCAGCCACTCAATGTTAGTGATGGCTGTTTAACAGTCTGATGGCCTTGAGATAGAAGCTGTTTATCAGTCTCTCGGTCCCCGCTTTGATGCACCTGTACTGACCTCACCTTCTGGATGATAGCGGGGTGAACAGGCAGTGGCTCAGGTGGTTGTTGTCCTTGATCTTTTTGGCCTTCCTGTGACATCGGGTGCTGTAGGTGTCCTGGAGGGCAGGTAGTTTGCACCCGGTGATGCGTTGAGCAGATCTCACTACCCTCTGGAGAGCCTTCCGGTTGTGAGCGGAGCAGCTGCCGTACCAGGCGCTGATACAGCCCGACAGGATTGCCTCGATTGTGCATCTGTAAAAGTTTGTGAGTGTTTTTGGTGACAAGCCGAATTTCTTCAGCCTCCTGAGGTTGAAGAGGCGCTGCTGCGCCTTCTTCACCACGCTGTCTGTGTGGGTGGACCATTTCAGTTTGTCCGTGATGTGTACGCCGAGGAACTTAAAACTCTCCACCCTCTCCACTACTGTCCCGTCAATGTAGATAGGGGGCTGCTCCCTCTGCTGTTTCCAGAAGTCCACAATCATCTCATTTGTTTTGTTGACATTGAGTGTGAGGTTATTTGCCTGACACCACACTCCGAGGGCTCTCACCTCCTCCCTGTAGGCCGTCTCGTCGTTGTTGGTAATCAAGCCTACCACTGTAGTGTCGTCTGCAAACTTGATGATTGAGTTGGAGGCGTGCATGGCCACACAGTCGTGGGTGAACAGGGAGTACAGGAGAGGGCTGAGAACTAACCCGAGTGGGGACCCAGTGTTGAGGATCAGCGGGATGGAGATGTTGTTACCTACCCTCACCACCCGGGGGCGGCCCGTCAGGATGTCCAGGACCCAGTTGCACAGGGTGGCGTCGAGACCCAGGGTCTTGAGCTTAATGACGAGTTTGGAGGGTACTATGGTGTTAAATGCTGAGCTGTAATCGATGAACAGCATTCTTACATAGGTATTCCTCTTGTCCAGATGGGATAGGGCAGTGTGCAGTGTGTCATCTGTGGACCTATTGGGGTGGTAAGCAAATTGGAGTGGGTCTAGGGTGTCAGGTAGGGTGGAGGTGATATGGTCCTTGACTAGTCTCTCAAAGCACTTCTTGATGACGGAAGTGAGTGCTACAGGGCGGTAGTCAGTTAGCTAAGTTACCTTAGCTTTCTTGGGAACAGGAACACTGGTGGCCCTCTTGAAGCATATGGGGACAGCAGACTGGGATAAGGATTGATTGAATATGTCTGTAAACACACCAGCCAGCTGGTCTGCGCATGCTCTGAGGACGCGGCCAGGGATGCCGTCTGGCCTGCAGCCTTGCGAGGGTTAACACGTTTAAATGCTTTACTCACGTTGGCTACAGTGAAGGAGAGCCCGCAGGTTTTGGTAGCGGGCCGTGTCAGTGGCACTGTATTGTCCTCAAAGCGAGCAAAAAAGTTGTTTAGTCTGTCTGGGAGCAAGGCATCATGATCCACGACAGGGCTGGTTTTTCTTTTGTAGTCTGTGATTGACTGTAGACCCTGCCACATACCTCTCGTGTCTGAGCCGTTGAATTGCGACTCCACTTTGTCTCTGTACTGACGCTTAGCTTGTTTGATTGCCTTGCGGAGGGAATAGCTACACTGTTTGTTTTCAGTCATGTTTCCGGTCACCTTGCCCTGATTAAAAGCAGTGGTTCGCGCGTAAAATTTTGCTCGATTGCTGCCATCAATCCACAGTTTCTGGTTGGGGAATGTTTTAATAGACGCTGTGGGTACAACATCACCGATGCACTTGTTAATAAACTCGCAGACCGAATCAGCGTATTCGTCAATGTTGTTGTTCGCCGCAATGCGGAACATATCCCAGTCCACATGATCGAAGCAATCTTGAAGCGTGGAATCCGATTGGTCGGACGAGCGTTGAACAGACCTGAGCACGGGAGCTTACTGTTTTAGTTTCTGTCTATAGGCAGGGAGCAACAAAATGGAGTCTTGGTCAGCTTTTCCGAAGGGAGGGTGGGGGAGGGCCTTATATGCGTCGCGGAAGTTAGAATAACAGTGGTCTAGGGTTTTGCCAGCCCTGGTAGCACAATCGATATGCTGATAGAATTTGGGGAGCCTTGTTTTCAGATTAGCCTTGTTAAAATCCCCAGCTACAACAAATGCAGCCTCAGGATATGTGGTTTCCAGTTTACATAGAGTCCAATGAAGTTCTTTCAGGGTTGTCGATGTGTCTGCTTGGGGGGGAATAAACACGACTGTGATTATGATCGAAGAGAATTCTCTTGGTAGATAATGGGGTCGGCATTTGATTGTGAGGTATTCTAAGTCAGGTGAACAAAAGGACTTGAGTTCCTGTATGTTGTTATGATCACACCACGTCTCGTTAATCATAAGCATACCCTCCCGCCCTTCTTCTTACAAGAGAGATGTTTGTTTCTGTCGGTGCGATGCGTGAATAAACCAGGTGGCTGTACCGACTCAGATAGCGTGTCTCGAGTGAGCCATGTTTCCATGAAACAAAGAACGTTACAGTCTCGGATGTCAAGAGACTGGACATTGGCGAGTAGTAACCTCGGGAGCGGTGCGCAATGTGGACGTCTACGGAGCCTGACCAGAAGACCGCTCCGTCTGCCCCTTAAACGGTGCCGTTGTTTTGGATCGCCGGCTAGGATCCGATCCATTGTCCTGGGTGGTAGGCCAAACAGAGGAGCCGCTTCGGGAAAGTCGTATTCCTGGTCGTAATGTTGGTGAGTTGACGTTGCTCTTATATCCAATAGTTCCTCCCGACTGTATCTAATAAAACCTAAGATTACCTGGGGTAACAATGTAAGAAATAACACATAAAAAAACAAAATACTGCATAGTTTCCAAGGAACGCGAAGCGAGGCGGCCATCTCTGTCGGCGCCGGAAATCCTAATGCGTACTTGAAATTCCGAGATTTTACTGCTAAAGAGTTACAGGGGGTGTTGAATGGTAGTGTTCTGTCCTCCCAGGCCGTACGCATGGTGTAGTATTAGATAGGGTTAAAAAAGTGGAATGTTTATTTTCAATTTTTATGGGAGTTAATAGCTGGCAGGGTAATTTTTTCCTTTTCCATTTTCCCCTTTTTGTATCACCAAGTATAGTGGATTGTACAGTAGGTGGTGGCGTGCACCTCTAACGTTTGTTTGCAGACCACCATAATACCATAGTAGAAGAAGACGAAGAAGAAGAAATCATCATACTGAGTGCAGGTTGTGGATATCCTCCCTCTGGCTGGATTTCGGTAGAAATTACTAATCACTTCACAAATCAATGTATTGTGACTTGCCGGTCTGCTGTGGTCCATGAGCCAGGTCTTTCAGACCACACATTTTTTTGTTAACCTTTACTTGTTTAGGTAAGTCAGTTAAGAACAAAATCTAATTTTAAGTGACGGCCTAGGAACAGTGGGTAATTACCCTCTTGTCACTCAGATCCCTTTAGCGGGATTATTTTCGTCTACATCCGGTGAATTGCAGAGCGCCAAATTCAAATTAAATTACTAAAAATATTTAATTTTCATGAAATCACAAGTGCAATACACCAAAACACAGCTTAACTTGTTGTTAATCCAGCCGGCGTGTCATATTTCAAATAGGCTTTTTCGGTGAAAGCAAACCATGCAATTATGTGAGGACAGCTCTCAGCAGACAAAACATTACAAACAGTTAGCAGCAAAGTAGATTGGTCACAAAAGTCAGAAAAGCAATAAAATTAATCACTTACATATGATCTTCATATGTTTGCACTCACGAGACTCCCAGTTACACACTAAATGTTTGTTTTGTTCGATAAAGATTCTCTTTATATCCAAAAACCTCCATTTGGTTGGCGCATTTTGTTCAGTAATCCACAGGCTCGTGCAGTCACGACAGGCAGACGAAAATTCCAAATAGTATCCGTAAAGTTCGTAGAAACATGTCAAACGTTTTTTATAATCAATCCTCAGGTTGTTTTTACAATAAATAATAAATAATATTTCAACCGGACGGTAGCCTTTTCAATAGAAGAGAGAAAGAAAAGGTCTCGCTCCCTGCGCACGCGCATGCACATCTCTGAGGACATCTGGCTATCCACTGATGCGATGTGATCATTCTCGCTAATTTTTCAGAATAAAAGCCTGAAACTATGTCTAAAGACTGTTCACACCTTGTGGAAGCCATAGGGAAAGGAATCTAGTTGACATCCCTTTAAATGGAGGATAGGCTTGCAATGGAAAAGAGTAGTTTCAGAAAAACAGCACTTCCTGGATGGATTTTCCTCAGGTTTTCGCCTGCCATATCAGTTCTGTTATACCCACAGACAATATTTTGACAGTTTTGGAAACTTTAGAGTGTTTTCTATCCTATCTGCCAATTAAATGCATATTCTAGCTTCTGGGCCTGAGAAATAGGCAGTTTACTTTGGGCACGTTTTTCATCCAAACATCAAAATACGGCACCTTAGCCTAAACAGGTTTTAACTGCCTTGTTCAGAATGACAGATTTGACCTTGTCAGTTTAGGGATTTGATCTTGCAACCTTTGGGTACAAGTCCAACGCTCGAACCACTAAGGCTACCTGCCTCCAACCATGTCAAGGATAACTGAAGGTGTTATGAAATCTATAGTATGTGGTTAAAAAATGTTTACTTCTAAATGATATACATTTTCCAAGGCAGTCACTTGGTGAATGCTTCAGGACTAGAAGTGACTGAATGCAACAATCATGTCTCTGGGTATCTCACATTAACTCAAAAGGCATGCTGGCTAATATGCAAATAAGTCTTTATACCCTACAGTGTTATAACAACAACCCCAGTGTTTAGTGTTTAAAACCTAAACACCTTGTGTTGAATAAACGTGTTCATGTGTTTAAAAAGTGTAACAGCAAATAAACATGTCCTGGTGTTAATAATCTAAACACTGTGACATGTTTTCATTGAAATGTTCAATACTTTAACGCGTTTGACAAGTGTTACAGAAAAGTGTTTAGTTATGTGTTCAGATCCTAAACACTTGGTTTTACAGTGTAAGTGCTCAGAGACATATCTGAACTGTCATACTCCTCCCTGTGGTTCTTATCCTCCACAAATGTCAAAACCTGAATGTCTGTGGTGGTAGGAGCCAGTCAGAGTCTTCTCTGGACTGTTCTCTGCACCAGGTTGTGTGTGTGCAAATATTTAAGTATAGGAGCTATTCTCTTTGAAGCTTTGCCTCTGTTTGCAAGTATCAGGGAAAAATAGGGATCATTTTTTAAGTAATAATGTATCATTTTTTAGTTTTTGCTCAATCTGATTGGGTGGGCCTTGCAGGGCCTTGCTCCCCTAAGGAGGCTGGGGATGAAAGAGCTGTTCCTGAAAGAGCTTTTCCTTTCCCCTCCGTTCCTTTTTTCTTTGAGTCTTATCAGTGATGCTGTTCTTCAACACTTTAAGTGTGTTATCTGCCTCTGATGGTTTGGTCTATGAGGGTAGAGGGGAGTCACATGATGACATACATAGAAAAAAAGGTTTGCGTCACCATGGATGGGGACAGATACAGGGGATTATTTTTTCAACTTCTAATACATTGATAACTGGCAAGGGCTACAGTACATACAGTGTACATTGCTGTGTAGTTAAGCTCTTCTATTCCTCCATCGTTTCCAAGTTTATTACAACAATCAATCCACCATTACTGCTCTGCAAAACACAGACTTGTGTTGGCACTCTCAATCACAGACTTGTGTTGGCACCTTCAATCACAGACTTGTGTTGGCACTCTCAATCACAGACTTGTGTTGGCACCTTCAATCACAGACTTGTGTTGGCACTCTCAATCACAGACTTGTGTTGGCACCTTCAATCACAGACTTGTGTTGGCACTCTCAATCACAGACTTGTGTTGGCACTCTCAATCACAGACTTGTGTTGGCACTCTCAATCACAGAAATGTTTGTGAGTCATACAACTATTTTCATACAACTCTTTTCACATCTGTCTGGGGAACACTAGCTTGGTAGGTTTTGTGTCTCCCCTCCTGTCCAGTCTGTCAGGGGATTTGGTTAAATCTGTCACTATGATCTCCCCTCTGACTTTAGATGCAATGCTGTTAATAACATCCCTTCAGAAAGTAGAGCCCAGGAACATTCACTGCCACCACTGTCTCTTCTCTCCCCTCCCTCTCTCCTGTCTCCCTCTCTTCTCCGTGTTCTATTCTCTTCTCTATTCTTCTGCTCTTCTCGCCTCTTCTCCTTCCAATCAAAGGTGTACTGTCAAGTTGTACCTTTCCCACCATTCACTAACAGTTAGAAGCTGGTAAAGTTCCCTTCTACATTACTTTGATTTTCATTTCGTATATTCAATCTGGGGTGGAATGTGAAGCGTTCCCACTACCAATGTGATAGTTAAGAATAAAACATTTCCACTTTTTGAAAGTGTTTTTTTTATCACCTAATGGAATAGCCAAATAGTATCCAAACTACTGTATGACAAATACTAAGAAACATTTAGAGAAAATAGACAATATATAGTTTACAGAACACTGCACAGTGGAGAATGTACAGTAGCTTACAATACTTTACACAATTATATCCAAGGACAATAAAGAGTATGAAAGGTTAATTTTGTTCCACTTCCATATTGTTTGTGTTGGTGGTGGTTGAGATTCCAAGGAAAACACGAGAGGAGAATTGTATTCCTTTGCTTACATACTCTTATTTAATGTATGTCAAAGCATTGATGTGTTTCTCTCTCTGTGGTCTAGGAGAATATATCAAATGCTTGTCCTTTGAGAAAAGATGGTTGGACTCTGTAAAAGATAAGAAATGTAAAATCAACCTTCTGAAAAGTAAGAGAATGAATCCACATTCTTATAGCTGCTACTAGTGGCGTAATGGACATTAAGTGGTGTGAGTTGAGTGGAAAGTAGACAGCTAGCCTTTACATTGGATTGGAATGACATTGTAGTCTGTCTTTAGTTCAGATGGAATAAATAATAGCATGTGGGTGGAATTTAATCTCAGAGAAAGAACATAATTTAAACACATTTTCACTTTTGTCTGTCAAGGTCTGTCAAGCTTTTTTCAGATATAAATCACAGCATGTACCCAATAAATGGTTCATTTCTTCGTTTCAAGGTGGAAAACATACCATGGATAGAAGAGGCAATAGAGGGACAGTTCTACACATTATACATTTACAATTGTTACTGAGTTGACTATCCTGACAAAATAAAGATGAACCTAATTTAATTCAACTTCTTTTTCTTTTTCTTAGGTTACCCATTAGGTGTTGAAAAAGCAGCACCTATTCTTCCTGGGGTTCACACAAAACATAGATCATAAGAAAATACAGAACCCTAATGGACAAGAACTTACATGTCCACATGCCAATGCACATGCCACACATTGCGATGACCTGGGAGATGTGTAGTGCACGGCCACACTCAGGACTCATGATACAGTTCTTGGTCCTGATGCAGCACTTCTTACAGCCGTTCTCTCCTGAGTCAGAGCCTGAGCGGTGTTTGTCTGAGTCTGTGTTGGGTTGTCGCTTCTCTGGTTGGGACTGTGTGGTGTCTGGGTGCTTCTCTTGCCAATCAAAGTCACTGGCTCCTTTTCCCATGATGAACAGAATGCAGAGGCTCACTGAAGAATGAGGAAAAAGAAAGCTGGTTGAACAAAATGGAAGAGGTAGATTTTGTTCTGGTGTCTGGAGAAAGAGAAGGGGTAAAGAGGTGATATGTGAGTTTTATCATTTCACGTATTCAATGTAAGAAAGAGGGAATAAGAGAGCTTTCAAGTTTAGTGATTCACTATAGTTAATTAACTAACTCTTGTCAAATATTAACGTTGAAAGAAATCTCACAGAAAATCAGGGAGGAGTATAAATGTGAGAATGTGAGCTACCCATACTCTCTGAAAAGAGACAGACTTCCAAGCGTTACTGGGTATGACGTTGTGTTATATACAGTAGGTAACTTAAATTATCATTGTCATACTGGTGAACAAATGAGAGCCTTGTCTAAAAAGACCACAGGAGCCACGTCATAACACTGCCATTTGTGTTTTTATGAGTTTACAATGAGCAGCTAAAGACATTTTTTTTTTTTTTTTTACTACTGGTCGTTGCATCCAGTTGACTGTTTTGCAACCATTTTCCCTCTCACCATTGATTTGCATACTTAATACACCAGTGACATTCCTGACTAAGTCACTAAACCACATGTGCAACTATTATGTCACTGGAACAAATTCCTGTGAGTGGTGGCATTTCTTTGTTTAAGTTACTATGCCTCAGGGTATGAGACAGGAGGAGCGGGTTGTGGAGGTGACGACAACAGAACACGCTGAAGAACAACAACAGCACCTTATAACTGGGAGGGTTTCGCACAGAGATTAATACAACGTATACACCTAACACAATACATGATTTCATCCCATATATCAAGTCTTTAGGAATGCATATAGGGGGTCTAAGGTAATGTGTTACCTATAAATCTGTTAATCCAAAGATGATAAGAAAAACTCTCACACTGAAACTCCAAAATGAAGAGTGCCATCAACCATCAACACCTTATCTTCTTAAGTCCCATTGTTCAAGATCCATTTGACAGATTGACAATACTTCTTAACTGTAATGAATACATCCTCCTTGTTTTAACTGTCGGAAGCAATTCCTTTCCGCTGGTATTATCAGATATTACAGTTTTTTTCAATTGCTAACATGCATTGGTCAAATCTGAAGTCACATTGTTGAAACTCTTTACACAGTCAGCGAAAAAGAAGTGTATGTGGACCAAACTGTGAACAATTTTTCATTGCTTCGGAATGATTTAGTTTGGAAACATGGATCAAGGAAGACAGGTTGGTGGGGAAAGAAGAGTGACAGGGAGAGGGAGAACGCGTGGAGGACAAAGGAGAGGAAGACCAAGAGCGGTGGTCTCTGATGAGACAAGGGCCACAGTTATTGACCATGTTGTAAACCATGGTCTCTCTTTGAGAGAGGCCGGTTTAACTTCTTTGGGACTGGGGGGGCAGTATTGAGTAGCTTGGATAATAAGGTGCCCAGAGTAAACTGCCTGCTACTCAGACCCAAAAGCTAGAATATGCATATAATTATTAGATTTGGATAGAAAACACTCTGAAGTTTCTAAAACTTTTTGAATGATGTCTGTGAGTATAACAGAACTCATATGGCGGGCAAAAACCTGAGAAAAAAATCCAACCAGGAAGTGGGAAATCTGAGGTTTGTAGTTTTTCAAGTCATTGCCTATCGAATATACAGTGTCTATGGGGTCATATTGCACTTCCTAAGGCTTCCACTAGATGTCAACAGTCTTTAGAACCTTGTTTGAGGCTTCTACTGTGAAAGAGGAGAGAATGAGAGCTGTTTCAACCAGATGTCTGGCAGAATGCCATGAGCTCAGTCTCGCGTGCGCCCGTGAGAGTTAGCTGCGTTCCATTGCATTTCTAAAGACAAAGGAATTCTCCGGTTGAAACATTATTGAAGATTTATGATAAAAACATCCTAAAGATTGATTCTATACATCGTTTGACATGTTTCTACGAACTGCAATATGACTTTTCGTCTGAACTTTCGCCTGGACTTGCCCGCATCTGAGTTTGGATTTGTGTACTAAACGCACGAACAAAAAGGAGGTATTTGGACATAAATGATGGACTTTATTGAACAAAACAAACATTTATTGTGGAACTGGGATTCCTGGGAGTGCATTCTGATGAAGATCATCAAAGGTAAGTGAATATTTATAATGCTATTTCTGACTTTTGTGACACCTCTCCTTCTTTGGAAAATGGCTGTATGTTTTTCTGTGACTTGGCGCTGACCAAACAAAGTCACAAGGTGTGCTTTCGCCGTAAAGCGTTTTTGAAATCTGACACAGCGGTTGCATTAACCTCTTGAGCCTATGGGGGGTGCTATTTCGACTTTGGAAAAATGTGTTCCCAAATTAAACTGCCTCGTACTCAATTCTTGCTCGTACAATATGCATATTATTATTACTATTGGATAGAAAACACTCTCTAGTTTCTAAAACCGTTTGAATTATTTCTCTGAGTGAAACAGAACTCATTCTGCAGCACTTTTCCTGTCAGGGAGTGAGATTTCAGAAATCGAGGTCCCTGTTCTGAGGTCAGTTTATAAGTCCCCATGTAAGCCATCGGGCTACATGCACTGCATACGTCTTCCTCTAGATGTCAGTAAGCGGGGAGAATTTGAATGGAGTGGATTGCGCAATCTGGGACCTTATATAAGACCCTGGAGCGGAAGTACCGTCCTTTTCAACGTTGCGCCTGGCGCAGTAGGGACATCAGAGTGGCCTCCTGCCAAGCTTTCGTTTTGCCAGTTCTATATCTCCGGTCATGTTTTTATTCGTTATAGTTGTTAAAGACATCATAAGGTAGTTAATTTAAACCGACTTATAGCAATTTATATCTGTTTATTGCGATTTTCTGGCATTTCTTTGTGACGCGCTTTCAAGAGTTGGACACCTTTCCGGCACATGCCGAACGTTAGCGGCTATTTCGACAGGACAAGAGGACAGCTTTTAACCAAAAGACGATTGTTCTGGACAAAGGACACCTTTCCCAATATTCTGATGGGAGGTCATCAAAAAGTAAGAACTATTTATGCTGATAAATCGTTGTTCTGTTGAAAAATGTTAAATGCATAAGCCGCCATTAATTTCAGTGTAGCCTTGCTTTAGCGCACGATGTATTGCGCAATAACGTTAATTTTAAAAATGTTACAAAGCGATTGCATTAAGAACTAATTTGTCTTTCATTTGCTGTCCACCCTGTATTTTTTAGTCAAGTTTATGATTATTTATTGATTAGAATAGGTGACTCTCCAAGATGGCGCCCGACATTTTCTGGGCAGCTTGGCAACTTTTCTCATTGTATAACCACGATTTGTGCCGCTAAATATGCACATTTTCGAACAAACTCTATATGCATTGTGTAATATGATGTTACAGGACTGTCATCTGAAGAATTCTGAGAAGGTTAGTGAAAAAATTTATATATTTTGGTGGTGAATACGTTATCGCTATGTTTGGCTGGAATCAATGCTGTTGTGTGGTTTGCTACTGTGCTAAGCTAATATAACGCTATATTGTGTTTTCGCTGTAAAACACTTAGAAAATCTGAAATATTGTCTGGATTCACAAGATCTATGTCTTTCAATTGCTGTACGCTGTGTATTTTTAAGAAATGTTTTATGATGAGTAATTAGGTAATACACGTTGCTCTCTGTAGTTATTCTAGTCGAGTTGTGATGGTGGCTGCAATGGTAAACTATGATTTATACCTGAAATATGCACATTTTTCTAACAAAACATATGCTATACAATAAATATGTTATCAGACTGTCATCTGATGAATTTGTTTCTTGGTTAGTGGCTATTTATATCTTTATTTGGTCGAATTTGTGATAGCTACTGATGGAGTAAAAAACTGGTGGAGTAAAAAAAATGGTGTCTTTTGCTAACGTGGTTAGCTAATAGATTTACATATTGTGTCTTCCCTGTAAAACATTTTAAAAATCAGAAATTATGTCTGGATTCACAAGATGTGTATCTTTCATCTGGTGTCTTGGACTTGTGATTTAATGATATTTAGATGCTAGTATTTACTTGTGACGCTATGCTAGGCTATGCTAGTCAGCTTTTTTACTGGTGGGGGTGCTCCCGGATCCGGGTTTGGGAGGAACTAGAAGTTAACCTGTTGAGGACAGAGGGCGCTGTTTTCACTTTGGGGGAAAATCGTGCCCAATTTAAACGGCCTCGTACTCAATTCTTGCTCGTACAATATGCATATTATTATTACTATTGGATAGAAAACACTCTCTAGTTTCTAAAACCGTTTGAATTATATCTGTGAGTAAAACAGAACTCATTTTGCAGCAAACTTCCTGACAGGAAGTGGAAAATCTGAAATCGATGCTCTGTTCTAGGGCCTGCCTATAAATGTCCTTGATATTTATTAGTATAGATGCACTTCATACGTCTTCCACTAGATGTCGACAGGCAGTGAGAGAAGAAATGGAGTGTATAACTTGATCTGGGGTCGAATAAAAGCTCTTTGTATGACATGTCACCAGTTTCCTGTGCACGCGAAGGGACCTGGTATTGCCTTCTGATAAGCTGTCGTTATAGACGACTAATATCTCCGGCTTTTGATTTTATTTGATACATGTGACAATATCATCGTAAAGTATGTTTTTTCAATATAGTTTTATTAGATTATTGAAATTTATTCGGGACGTTAGGCGTGTTGCGTTGTGTGCCTTTGTTCAGGAAGGAGAGCTTCGCGCTACTTTGCTAGCTTTCCGTGCTAATTGACTGGAGAAGAGGACATTCTAAAACCAAACAACGATTGTTCTGGACAAAGGACCCCTTGTACAACATTCTGATGAAAGATCATCAAAAGTAGGACCCATTGGGCCTCCCGGGTGGCGCAGTGGTCTAGGGCACTGCATCGCAGTGCTAACTGCGCCACCAGAGTCTCTGGGTTCGCGCCCAGGCTCTGTCGCAGCCGGCCGCGACCAGGAGGTCCGTGGGGCGACGCACAATTGGGCTAGCGTCGTCCGGGGTAGGGAGGGTTTGGCCGGTAGGGATATCCTTGTCTCATCGCGCTCCAGCGACTCCTGTGGCGGGCCGGGCGCAGTGCGCGCTAGCCAAGGGGGCCAGGTGCACGGTGTTTCCTCCGACACATTGGTGTGGCTGGCTTCCGGGTTGGAGGCGCGCTGTGTTAAAGAAGCAGTGCGGCTTGGTTGGGTTGTGCTTCGGAGGACGCATGGCTTTCGACCTTCGTCTCTCCCGAGCCCGTACGGGAGTTGTAGCGATGAGACAAGATAGTAATTACTAGCGATTGGATACCACGAAAATTGGGGAGAAAAGGGGATAAAAAATTTAAAAAAATAAAAAAAATTAAAAAAAATTAAAAAAAAGTAGGACCCATTTTATGATGCTATTTCATATATCTGTCGAACATGTGAAATAGTCGTTTGCGCCCAGATTTTGGGTACTCTCTCGCTATAACTAAGCTAGATGTCGTAATGAAGTTATTTTTAGAATTCTAACACGGCGATTGCATTAAGAACTAGTGTATCTATCATTTCCTATACAACATGTATTTTTTAGTAATGTTTATGAATAGTTATTTGGTCAGAATATGTGGGTGTCAGAAAAATATCCGGACGTTGTGGGAAAAAGATGCTACGTTAGCACAATGTATAACCACTGATTTCAACTCTAAATATGCACATTTTCGAACAAAACATAAGTGTATGTATAACCTGATGTTATAGGACTGTCATCTGATGAAGGTTTATGAAGGTTAGTGAAAATTAATATCTTTTGCTGGTTTATTCCCTATCGCTAACGTGCCTATTGCTATCACTAACGTGCCTTGATGAATGAATGCGGTAGTGTGGTTGGCTATTGTAGTAAGCTAATATAATGCTATATTGTGTTTCGCTGTAAAACACTTAAAAAAATCGGAAATATTGGCTGGATTCACAAGATGTTTGTCTTTAATTTGCTGTACACCATCGATTTTTCAGAAATGTTTTATGATGAGTGTTTAGGTATTTGACGTTGGTGTCTGTAATTACTCTGGCTGCTTCGGTTCTATTTCTGACGGTAGCTGTGATGGTAGCTGCAATGTAAAACTGATTTATACCTCAAATATGCACATTTTTCAAACAAAACATAGATTTATTGTATAACATGTTATAAGACTGTCATCTGATGAAGTTGTTTCTTGGTTAGTTTGGTTGGTTCTTGGTTAGTTAGGTTGGCTTTGTGCATGCTACCTGTGCTGTGAAAAATGTCTGTCCTTTTTTGTATTTGGTGGTGAGCTAACATAAATATATGTGGTGTTTTCGCTGTAAAACATTTTAAAAATTGGACATGTTGACTGGATTCACAAGATGTGTATCTTTCATTTGCTGTATTGGACTTGTTAATGTGTGAAAGTTAAATATTTCAAAAAAATATATTTTGAATTTCGCGCTCTGCCTTTTCAGTGGAATGTGGGAGGAGTTCCGCTAGCGGAACGCCGGTGCCAGACAGGTTAATTAAGGAGAAGTTTATCTATATTTCCATGAATAACACTTGTATCTTTTATCAATGTTTATGATGAGTATTTCTGTTATTTGATGTGGCTCTCTGCACTTTCACCGGATGTTTGTTTGAGACAATGCATTTCTGACCATAACACACCAATTTCAAATTTGGTTTTTGGACATAAAGATTAACTTTATCGAACAAAACACACATTTATTGTGTAACATGAAGTCCTGTGAATGCCAGCTGATGAAGATCATCAACGGTTAGTGATTAATTTATTCGCTATTTCTGACTTTTGTGAGGGCTCTCCTTGGCTGGAAAATGGCTTTATGGTTTTCTGTGACTAGGTGCTGACCTAACATAATCGTTTGGTGTGCTTTCGCCGTAAAGCCTATTTGAAATCGGACACTGTGGCTGGATTTACAAGAAGTTTATCTTTAAAATGGTGTAAAATACTTGTATGTTTGAGGAATTGTTAAACTGAATTGTTGAACTGTTGTTTTGAATTTGGCGCCCTGCAATTTCACTGGCTGTTGTCGAGGTGGGACTAGCGTCCCACATATCCCAGAGAGGTTTAAAAGGTGCAACCAAATCTACAGCGTTCAACAGTTGCATCAATAGTTCAAATTTTCCGGCAAAACAAGTTGTGACAAGGTGAGATGTGCATCCTTCAATGATAATTGAACTACATATTACAGTAAAATACAGCATGTTCACATTTTTAAATGTACTGACATTTTGAAATATATTGATTGTTTTGTGTTTTTCAGAAGGATCCAAAGGTTGCCTCCCACAGGAGGGAGAGGCGGAATATTATCTGATGTGCAGGAAATTGCCATTGTTGACATGGTAATTGGCAATAATGCAAAAAAACTGCGGGAAATTTGGGACAGAATGCTGGCAGATAGCACTTCTGGGAATGTGAATACGGTCAGCACAATGACAATTGCCAGAGTCCTAGAGAAACATAAAATAAGAATGAAGCAGTTGTACAGTTTACTCTTTGAGAGAAACGGTGAACGTGTGAAAGAACTCCAGTATCAATATGTCCAGGTAAGATGTTCAATAACCAAACCAGGGATTGTGACCAAATAACCCCTATTACTGTTCAACCTCTCTTTCGTATCGTCTGAGATCCCCAAAGATTAGAAAGCTGCCATGGTCATCCCCCTCTTCAAAGGGGCAGACACTCTAGACCCAAACTCGTATAGACCTATATCCATCCTGCCCTACTGTTCTAAAATCTTCGAAAACCAAGTTAACAGACAGATCACCGACCATTTCGAATCCCACCGTACCTTCTCCACAATGCAATCCGGTTTCCGAGCTGGTCACGGGTGTACCTCAGCCACTCTCAAGGTCCTAAACGATATCATAATCGCCATCGATAAAAGACAGTACTGTGCAGCAGTCTTCATCACCTCATTCTTATCGGCAGACTCGACAGCCTTGGTTTCTCAAATGACTGCCTCGCCTGGTTCACCAACTACTTCTCAGATAGAGTTCAGTGTGTCAAATCTGAGTGCGGGTTGTCCGGACCTCTGGCAGTCTCTTTTGGCGTGCCACAGGGTTAACTTTTTGGGCCGACTCTCTTCTCTGTATACATCAATGATGTCGCTCTTGCTGCTGGTGATTCTCTGATCCACCTCTACGCAGACAACACCATTCTGTATACATCTGGCCCTTCTTTGGACACTGTGTTAACTTCTCTAGGATAGGGGGCAGCATTTTCACGTTTGGATGAAAAGCATACCCAAATTCAACTGCCAGCTACTCATCCCCAGAAGATAAGATATGCATATTGTTAGTAGATTCGAATAGAAAACACTCTGAAGTTTCTAAAACTGTTTGAATAATGTCTGTGAGTATAACAGAACTTATTTAGCAGGCGAAACCCCGAGGACAAACCATTCATATATATTTTTTTGAGGTCACTCCCTTTTCAATGAATTTTCATTGGGAATACAGATTTCTAATTGACCTTCTTGCAGTTCCTACCGCTTCCACTGGATGTCAACAGTCTTCAGAAATTAGTTGAGGGTTTTCCTTTGTGTAATGAAGAAGTACGGCCATTTTGAATCAGAGTCACTTGAAGTGTCCTGATAGATAGAGGCGCATGACCAGAAAGCATGCTACAGATTGTTTTAATCCTGTATTGAACACAGATCATCCCGTCTTCAATTTTATCGATTATTTACGTAAAAAAATACCTAAAGTTGTGTTACAACAGTAGTTTGAAATGTTTTGGCAAAGTTTACAGGTAACTTTTGAGATATTTTGTAGTCATGTTTCACGAGTTGGAACCGGTGTTTTTCTGGATCAAACGCGCCAAATAAACGGACATTTTGGATATATATCGACAGAATTAATCGAACATAAGGACCAAATGTGATGTTTATGGGACACATTGGAGTGCAACCAACAGAAGCTCGTCAAAGGTAAGGCATGAATTATATTTTTATTTCTGCGTTTTGTGTCGCGCCTGCAGGGTTGAAATATGCTTATCTCTCTTTGTTTACAATGGTGCTAACTCAGATAATAGCATCGTTTGCTTTCGCCGAAAAGCCTAATTGAATTCTGACATGTTGGCTGTATTCACAACCAGTGTAGCTTTAATTTGGTATCTTTCATGTGTGATTTAATGAAAGTTAGATTTTTATAGTAATTTTTATAGTAATTCATTTGAATTTGGCGCTCTGCATTTTCTCTGGCTTTTTGCCAAGTGAGACAGTAGCGTCCCGCCTGAACTCAGATTTTTGGATATAAATATGAACTTTACCGAACAAAACATACATGTATTGTGTAACATGAAGTCCTATGAGTGTCATCTGATGAAGATCATCAAAGGTTAGTGATTAATTTTATCTCTATTTCTGCTTTTTGTTACTCCTCTCTTTGGCTGGAAAAATGGCTGTGTTTTTCTGTGGCTATGTACTGACCTAACATAATCATTCGGTGTGCTTTCGCCGTAAATCCTTTTTGAAATCAGACATGTTGGCTGGATTCACAACAAGTGTAGCTTTAATTTGGTGTCTTTCATGTGTGATTTCATGAAAGTTAGATTTTTATAGTAATATATTTGAATTTGGCGCTCTGCATTTTTACTGGCTTTTGCCCAAGTGGGACGTTAGCGTCCCACATATCCTAGAGAAGTTGCCTAACCTCCAAATGAGCTTCAATGCCATAAAAACACTCCTTCCGTGGCCTCCAACTGCTTTTAAATGCTAGTAAAACTAAATGCATGCTCTTCAACCGATTGCTGCCCGCCCGATTAGCATCACTACTCTGGACGGTTCTGACTTAGAATATGTGGACAACTACAAATACCTAGGTGTCTGGTAAACTGTAAACTCTCCTTCCAGACTCATATTAATCCTCTCCAATCCAAAATTAAATCTAGAATCGGCTTCCTATTTCGCAACAAAGAGTCCTTCACTCATGCTGCCAAACATACCCTCGTAAAACTGACTATCCTACCGATCCTTGACTTCGGGGATGTCATTTACAAAATTTCCTCCAACACTCTACTCTGCAAATTGGATGTAGTCTATCACAGTGCCATCCGTTCTGTCACCAATTCCCCTTATACCACCCACCACTGCGACATGCATGCTCTCATTGGCTGGCCTTCGCTACATATTCGTTGCCAAACCCAATGGCTCCAGGTCATCTAAGTCTTTGCTAGGTAAAGCCCCGCCTTATCTCAGCTCACTGTTCACCATAGCAACACCCACCCATTAGCACGAGCTCCAGCAGGTATATTTCAATGATCATCCCCAAAGCCAACACCTCCTTTGGCCGCCTTTCCTTCCAGTTCTCTGCTGCCAATGACTGGAAATAATTGCAAAAATCACTGAAGCTGGAAACTTATATCTCCCTCTCTAGCTTTAAGCATCAGCTGTCAGAGCAGCTTACTGATCACTGTACCTGTACACAGCCCATCTGTAAATAGCACACCCAACTACCTAATCCCCATATTGTATTTTTTTTTTTTTTTTTTTGCGCTTTTGCACCTCAGTATCTCTACTTGCACATCATCATCTGCACATCTGTCACTCCAGTGTTAATGCTAAATTGTATTGATTTCGCCTCTATGGCCTATTTATTGCCTACCTCCCTAATCTTACCTCATTTGCACACACTGTATATAGATTTTTCTATTGTGTTATTGACTGTACGTTTGTTTATCCCATGTGTAACTCTGTTGTTTTTGTTGCTGCTTTGCTTAATCTTGGCCAGGTCGCAGTTGTAAATGAGAACTTGTTCTCAACTGGCCTACCTGTTAAATAAAGGTGAAATAAAAAACAGGGTACATACACAGCTATGCATAATGTAGGTACTGTAAAACTCTGGATTTACTGTAGAGTTTACTGGATTTTAGAGAGTAATGGAGATGGAAGCCAGGCAAACTGCACATACATTTATCTTTGTGGATGAAGCTGGATTCAACCTGGCACAAACACGCCGCAGGGGAAGAAAAGTGATTGGACAGAGGGCAACCGTGGATGTCCCAGGCCAGAGAGGAGCTAACATCACAATGTGTGCAGCACTGTCCAATGATTGTTTGCTGTTACACAAACCACTCATTGTCCCCTACAATACAGATGCTCATTTCTTTTCTGGATGACCTACATAATCGACTTGGCCCAGCGGAGGAGAGAGGGGCAATAAACTCCCCTACCTTCGTTGTTGTGTGGGATAATGTGGGATTCCACCACTCTGCTGCAGTCGCAGACTGGTTTGTTGCACATCCCAGGATGTCAGTACTATTCCTGTCTCCATACTCCCCCTTCCTAAACCCCATAGAGGAGTTTCTCGGCATGGAGGTGGAAGGTTTATGACCACCATCCACATGACCAAATGTCTTTACTGGACGCCATGAATGCAGGGTGTGGAGACACTTCTCCTGAAGATTGCCATGGTTGGATTAGACATTCCAGAAGATACTTTCCAAGATGCATCGCCAGAGAAGACATAAGATGTGATGTTGATGAGAACTTGTGGCCAAATGCAAGAGAAAGGGAGAACTAGAACCACAGTACTGTACAGTTTAAGTGATTATACTATACATGTTGATGAGAACTAGAACCCTCACAGTACTGTACAGTATGAGTGATTATACAATATATGTTTTTTTTTAATTATTATTACAGCCCTGGAATTTCAGGAATTTGTTTTTTGTGTGAACTTTTTATTTATCACAAGTAAATTACTATATGCAAAGATATAGAAATAATAACGGCTTTTGAAGCAAATTGCTGCATTTCTGTTTCATTCTTGTTACATATACTTTAGTACAGTCAAGAAAGTGAAAAGGTGTTATTCTTATTCTATAATGAAATACTGATTTTATGTGAAAAATCATTAAAACTTCAAAGAGAAAAGTTCATATTTTATGTAATGCTCCCTGTTAGTGTTTTGTAGGTCAGTGTGTTATGAGTGACAACGTATGCTTTCTGAGGGAGAATTGTTGCCAGTGTTCTGGTCGAATGAGATTATTTTGAGACATGTATGAAGTGTTTTGGTGGTTTGAATGAGTTTTGGAGGTGAGATTAACTGCTTGGCCAAGATGCATGTTGGTAATGCAGACTGTGAAGAGTTTTGAAAAGTGGCTTCAGTATTGACCAATGCTTGTTAGCAATTGAAAAAAAACTAAGTGACAACCTTGATGCTAGACTAACATTGTATCACCATCGTTTAGAGCTCCGCAATTCTTATCAATGACAGCAAATACGATGGCTTGCATCTGGCGAGGGACACTGGCATTTGGAGTGTACCCCTCCGTCTCCTCCCTCCCTCTTTAAATCCCATTGGTTTTTAATCATAAACAAAGAAATTCCATTATGGTCCTTAATTACAGTAGTGTATGAGACATGGGAGAAAGGAAGAGAGAGAGAAGGGACAGAAGAGAGGAAAAGGTGTAATGTTCTTACCTTCTTGGTTTTGAAATCCTTTTCTCTCTTCAGTGTGTTCTATCCTTGTTGGAGCTTGGACAGTGTATAAGGAAACTGGAGAGTAACAGCAGTGTGTGTCTGACTCACATTTACAAGACAGTTGTGTGATCGGGTTTTACCTGTTTGACTACATGTTACCGCCTGACACCATTTGCATCAGAGAACTATCTTTATTATTTTGATCCTGCGTTGACTGAACACTATTGAACAGAAAATACTCCATAGAACAATCCAGGGTGACAACATGTTTTGGTGTTAAAGTGAGTCTTTGAGTTTGTCATCATGAATATTTTTTTCTGGTTCTTTTTGACACAATGAAGAAGTCACTGAAATGAAAGTAGGCCTATTATCTTGTGCATGCTCATTGCAAATTAATACATTTTACTGGAGCACAATTACATTATTGTCTGTTTATAAAATCACATGTTTTTCTCCTTCGTACCATCTCGACAAAACAGTTCCAGAAGGACATTTAATCAGAGCAGACTCCGCAAAAGATAATCAAATCCAATGAAACAATTACATCACGATCATTCAATTATACATCATATTCCATTACAAGACAAACAATGATTAATCAAAGAGAGCACTTTATTGAAACAATTAAAACAAAACTATGAAACCCTATAATCTATTCTGACAAAGTTAGTAAATGCAATGTCAACTTATCAGCTCTGTTATTCTTACTAAGAAGATTGACATCCATTTTTCAAGTGAGCCCTGTTTTTCTATTGTTAGAAGAAGGCATACCGACAAAGGCGACCCATCATTTAGGGCAGGTGGGGCAGTTGAGCCCCACCTGTTTAGCTTCTTTTTTTTTATATATATATACAGTGCATTCGGAAAGTATTCAGACCCTTTGAATTTTTCCACATTTTGTTACGTTACAGCCTTATTCTAAAATGTATTACATCTTTTTTTACCTCATCAATCTACACACAATACCCCATAATGACAAAGCAAAAACAGGTTTTTAGACATTTTTGCAAAAAAATTAAAATGAAATGAAATATTACATTTACATAAGTATTCAGACCCTTTACACAGTACTTTGTTGAAGGACCTTTGGCAGCAGCGATTACAGCCTCAATTCTTCTTGGGTATGACGCTGCAAGCTTGGCACACCTGTATTTGGGGATTCTCCCGTTCTTCTCTGCAGATCCTCTCAAGCTCTGTCAGGTTGGATGTGGAGCGTCACTGCACAGCTATTTTTAGGTCTCTCCAGAGATGTTTGATCAGGTACAAGTTTGGGCTCTGGTTGGGCCGCTCAAGGACATTCAGAGACTTGTCCCAAAGCCACTCCTGCGTTGTCTTGGCTGTGTGCTTAGGGTCGTTATACTGTTGAAAGGTAAACCTTAGCCCTAGTCAGAGGTTTACTGAGGAGTGTCTTCCGTCTGGCCACTCTACAATAAATGCCGGATTGGTGGAGTGCTGCAGAGATGGTTGTCCTTCTGGAAGAAGAGGAGTTCTGTCAGAGTGACATTTGGGTTCTCTGACCAAGGCCCTTCTTCCACGATTGTTCAGTTTGGCCGGGCGGACAGCTCTAGGAAGAGTCTTGGTAGTTCCAAACTTCTTCCATTTAAGAATGATGGAGGCCACTGTGCTCTTGGGGATTTTCAATGCTGCAGGCATTTTTTGGTACCCTTCCCCAGATCTGTGCCTCTACACAATCCTGTCTTGGAGCTCTACGGACAATTCCTTTGCGCCCATGGCTTGGTTTTTGCTCTGTTAACCTTATATAGACAGGTGTGTGCCTTTTCTAATCATGTCCAATAAATTGAATTTACAACAGGTGGACTCCAATCAAGCTGTACAAACCTCTCAAGGATGATCAATGGAAACAGGACGCACCTGAGCTCAATTTCAAGTCTCATAGCAAAGGGTCTGAATACTTATGTAAAGAAGGTATCTGTTTTTTTTTACTTAATAAATTTGCTAAAAAATCTAAAAACATGTTTTCGCTTTGTCATTATGGGGTATTGTGTGTAGATTGATGAGGTTCTGTAATTTATTTTAGAATAAGGCTGTAACGTAACAAAATGTGGGAGAAGTCATAGAGTCTGAATACTTTTGAAATGCAGTGTATATACAGTACCAGTCAAAAGTTCTACTCATTCCAGTGTTTTTATTTTATTTTAATAATTTTCTACATTGTATAATAATAGTGAAGACATCAAAACTATGAAATAACAGATATGTAATCATGTAGCAACCAAAAAAGTGTTAAACTAAATTGGGCTATCTTCTATATACCACCCTACCTTGTAACAACAAATCTGATTGGCTCAAATGCATTAAGAAGGAAAGAAATTCCACAAAGGAACTTTTAACAAGTGACACATGTTAATTGAAATGCATTCCAGGTCACTACCTCATGAAGCTGTTTGAGAGAATGCCAAGAGTGTGCAAAGCTGTCATCAAGGCAAAGGATGGCTACTTTGAAGAATCTCAAATATAAAATATATTTAGATTTTCTAACACTTTTTTGGTTACTATTTGATTTCATGTTTTTTCATAGTTTGTTGTTGCCTGTTTTGCATATTATTTTGGCATTAATACGTGTCACATATCAGTTTGCAAACAATGACATTTTTTTATTTAGTTAATAAAGCCGCATACAAACATGGTCTCTTTTTTGCTTAAGGCAGCTCTAAAATGCAGGTGTTTTAGCCTAGCTCAGAGCTTTCTGTGGTGGTGGGGCAGCCAGCAGAAAATACGGAGTGTAGGGGTTGGTAATGTTCTCTAGTTGTGTTCTCTGTAATTGGCTCAGTGTTCTGTCACTCATGGGGACACTTCGTCACCACAAAATCTAATGGGATAGCTCGAAAATTCAGGCCCCTTGGGTGCTGCCATAGAGTTAAATTACAAGTGCCCATCCAAGAATGCTCAAGGTCATTGGCCAGAGATAAAATTACGTCAAATCACATTATATCTACCGTAGCTTTGATTGGACTGATAATGTCAACATCATACTTTCAAAATCTTAGCTAGCAATCTAGACAAGCAGTTATCATCATGAATCAAGTCGACAATCTACTGGCAAATACTTTTCAATCCTTGTCATTTGAAGAGAAATTACAGATAAAACTTATCGGTGCTCATCGGCCATTGGACATGAACATTACACAACAAGTTGGAATTCGCAAATTCTACAATGAGTGGCTTGGAAGGAATCAATGGCTAACTACAAGCGTTGCAAAGGAATCATTAGCCTGCTATTCAGTTAAGTGGGTGTGTGGTCCAAGTCTGGGTTTAAGGGTCTCTTTTCTAATGGTAAATATTCAACACCATGGGCCAGAAAAGGTTGAATACATTGGGCATGCTGTTTATCCAGCATGATTTCTGCCGCGTTCAAAACAACTGGAAAATCTCAGACTTCAGAGTGTTCAAGACAACTAGGAACTCTGAATAAAACGAGCTCTGACAGGGAAAATAAGGTATGGCCTGTCATCCAAGTCGGTAACTCGGGCCTCTTTCTAGAGCTCCAACCTGAAGATCACTGACGTCATGATTTAACCTTGTTTTTTCCAATGTTCCCAGTTGTCTTGAAGGCACCATAAATCCAGAGAATGCCAGACTTTGATGCCAAAATTTGCCCTCAAGAAGGACCAACGCGCCACCTTCCTGTTCAAGTGAGCACAGCACAAGAGGTAAGACCAAAAAGGTATTGTATGCTGCTGCATAAATTATGTAACACACCAGGGAGATATGTATTCAATAGCTAAGAAAGTAATACTAAGTGTATGTTGTGTAGTACGCTGTTAGTAGCTCATGTGACTCACCCTAATAATTTGGTCCCTTTCCCACTCATAACTTAGCCTACTGTTCTGACTTGGTGGAGCACATGTAGCCTATAGCTTGTTTTAGAGAAATTTCATCATTGAATATTGTAAGAAGTTTCATTGTCTGCTTATATGCCCCCTTTTATTTATCCTACAGTTCTGACTTGGTGTACAGGGAGAATACTGTAAGAACGGCCCTGAATTCTGTCGCTGTACATTTCAAAAGTGCTGAATAAATAGTTATATTGACTACGTCCATTCTAGCTCGCTCATTAATGTCTAAATCGAAATTACGGATTGCCTCTTAAACCTCTTGGCAATAGGGGGTGCTATTTGCACTATGTAATAATTTCGTTCCCAAATTAAACTGCCTCGTACTCAATTCTTGCTCGTACAATATGCATATTATTATTACTATTGGATAGAGAACACTCTCTAGTTTCTAAAACCGTTTGAATTATTTCTCTGAGTGAAACAGAACTCATTCTGCAGCACATTTCCTGTCAGGGAGTGAGATTTCAGAAATCGAGGTCCCTGTTCTGAGGCCAGTTTATAAGTCCCCATGTAAGCCATCGGGCTACATGCACTGCATACGTCTTCCTCTAGATGTCAGTAAGCGGGGAGAATTTGAATGGAGTGGATTGCGCAATCTGGGACCCTATATAAGACCGTGGAACGGAAGTACCGTCCTTTTCAACGGTGCGCCTGGCGCAAGAAGACATCACAATGGCGTCCTGCAAACGCTTTCGTTTTAGTAGTTCTATATCTCCGGTCATGTTTTTATTCGTTATAGGTGTTAAAGACATCATAAGGTAGTTAATTTAAACCGACTTATAGCAGTTTATAGCAGTTTATTGCGATTTTCCTGGATTTCTTTGTGATGCGCTTTCACGAGTTGGACACCTCTCCAGTGGGTGGCTAACGTTAGCGGCTATTTCGACAGGACAAGAGGACATCTTTCAACCCAAAGACGATTGTTCTGGAGAAAGGACACCTTGCCCAAGATTCTGATGGAAGCTCAGCTAATAGTAAGCAGTCTTTATGCTGTTAATTCGTACTTATGTTGACAAATGTCAAATAATAATTCCGCCATGAATTATGGTGCGGTCTCGCTTTAGCGCACGCTGTATTGCGCAGTAACGTTAATTTTAAAAATCTAACACAGCGATTGCATTAAGAACTAATTTATCTTTCATTTGCTGTCCAACTTGTATTTTTTGGTCAAGTTTATGAATAGTTTTCGATTAGAATAGGTGCCTCTCCAAGATGGCGCCGGACAGATTGCTTGAAGTTTTGGCCACTAATCACATTGTATAACCACGATTTGTGCCGCTAAATATGCACATTTTCGAACAAACTCTATATGCATTGTGTAATATGATGTTATAGGACTGTCATCTGAAGAATTCTGAGAAGGTTAGTGAAAAAATTAATATCTTTTGGTGGTTTATACGTTATCGCTATGTTTGGCTTGAATCAATGCTGTTGTGATGTTTGCTATTGTGGTAAGCTAATATAACGCTATATTGTGTTTTCGCTGTAAAACACTTAGAAAATCTGAAATATTGTCTGGATTCACAAGATCTGTGTCTTTCAATTGCTGTACGCTGTGTATTTTTAAGAAATGTTTTATGATGAGTAATTAGGTAATACACGTTGCTCTCTGTAGTTATTCTAGTCGCTTTGGTGAGAGTTGTGATGGTGGCTGCAATGGTAAACTATGATTTATACCTGAAATATGCACATTTTTCTAACAAAACATATGCTATACAATAAATATGTTATCAGACTGTCATCTGATGAAGTTGTTTCTTGGTTAGTGGCTATTTATATCTTTATTTGGTCGAATTTGTGATAGCTACTGATGGAGTAAAAAACTGGTGGAGTAAAAAAAGTGGTGTCTTTTGCTAACGTGGTTAGCTAATAGATTTACATATTGTGTCTTCCCTGTAAAACATTTTAAAAATCAGAAATGATGGCTGGATTCACAAGATGTGTATCTTTCATCTGGTGTCTTGGACTTGTGATTTAATGATATTTAGATGCTAGTATTTACTTGTGACGCTATGCTAGGCTATGCTAGTCAGCTTTTTTGCTGATGGGGGTGCTCCCGGATCCGGGTTTGGGAGGAATTAGAGGTTAACCACTCGTTGTCCCCTTATGGCATAGTTTGTACATCTCAGTTGTCAGAAGAAAACACACACCACATTTGTGACTGACCGCCTTGATTCAGTCTTATGTAGCAAAATTTGAAAGTGTTTTTTTACATTGGATAAAAGCAGACACAGAGCTACAAAATGGTATATCATACACTGCAGTTGAGGAACAATGGGAAAGTAATTCTGCTTTGAAAGTTGATAAACTTGTAACCCCACTTCTAAGAAAATGGCCCTTTAATATTTTGGCACACCTACTGGAGAGCTCTTCTTTGTCTACACCCATTCAACATTGTTCACACCCTCTTAAGCCAGCCCCACCTATCTCTTTAAGGATTCACATATGACGTCATGTGCTAAACAGTGAGTAGTGTAGTAAAGATTATGACTAAGAGGTAAAAGTAGTAGTCTACAATAAGGAAACATTCCAGGTAAACAGAAAGTGTCCAGATACAAATATTTTATAAATATTAGTGACACACTTGTCTAAATTGATGGGTCATGTGAAAGAAATGTGATAACCCCCAGCCACATCTTGCTAAGTGAATGGGTCTCTGCAGGTGTAAACAGTACAGCCAAATGGTTACTTGCATAGTAGCAACATCAAAAATAGATAGTGTCAATATAAAGAAAAAAATAAGTGTAAATGCCATTAGAGAAAGAACAAATAATATGCAGTATGTACAAGAACAATATCAATAACGATATCAGTATCAGTATCAGGAATCAAAGTAAGACCCAAGTGCAGACTGTGTGAGGGTAACAATGTTTATTGTAACAACAGGGGCAGGCAAACAACAGGTCAAGGCAGGCAGGGGTCGATAATCCAGATTAGAGGCCAAGGTACAGGACTGCAGGCAGGCTCAGGGTCAGGTCAGGCAGAGGTCGGTAATCCAGATTAGAGGCCAAGGTACAGGACTGCAGGCAGGCTCAGGGTCAGGTCAGGCAGAGGTCGGTAATCCAGATTAGAGGCCAAGGTACAGGACTGCAGGCAGGCTCAGGGTCAGGTCAGGCAGAGGTCGGTAATCCAGATTAGAGGCCAAGGTACAGGACTGCAGGCAGGCTCAGGGTCAGGTCAGGCAGAGGTCGGTAATCCAGATTAGAGGCCAAGGTACAGGACTGCAGGCAGGCTCAGGGTCAGGTCAGACAGAGGTCGGTAATCCAGATTAGAGGCCAAGGTACAGGACTGCAGGCAGGCTCAGGGTCAGGTCAGGCAGAGGTCGGTAATCCAGATTAGAGGCCAAGGTACAGGACTGCAGGCAGGCTCAGGGTCAGGTCAGACAGAGGTCGGTAATCCAGATTAGAGCCCAAGGTACAGGACTGCAGGCAGGCTCAGGGTCAGGTCAGGCAGAGGTCGGTAATCCAGATTAGAGGCCAAGGTACAGGACTGCAGGCAGGCTCAGGGTCAGGTCAGACAGAGGTCGGTAATCCAGATTAGAGGCCAAGGTACAGGACTGCAGGCAGGCTCAGGGTCAGGTCAGGCAGAGGTCGGTAATCCAGATTAGAGGCCAAGGTACAGGACTGCAGGCAGGCTCAGGGTCAGGTCAGACAGAGGTCGGTAATCCAGATTAGAGGCCAAGGTACAGGACTGCAGGCAGGCTCAGGGTCAGGTCAGGCAGAGGTCGGTAATCCAGATTAGAGGCCAAGGTACAGGACTGCAGGCAGGCTCAGGGTCAGGTCAGGCAGAGGTCAGTAATCCGGAGGTGGAGCAAAGGTACAGGATGGCAGGCAGGGACAGGCAGAGAGGTCAGGCGGGCGGGTACATGGTCAGGACAGGCTAGGGTCAAAACCAGGAGGACGAGAAAAAGAGAGACTGGGGAAGAACAGGAGCAGAGACAAAACGCTGGTTGACTTGAACAAACAAGACGAACTGGCACAGACAGACAGAAAACACAGGTATAAATACCCAGAGGATAAGTGGGGAAGATGGGCGACACCTGGAGGGGTTGGAGAAGAGTACAAGGACAGGTGAAACAAATCAGGATGTGACAATCAGTGATAGATGAGGTAGTTATGTGCATACAATCAGGGGTAAAGTGGATGAGCAGCAGCATAAAAAAATAAATAGTAGCAGCAAGGTATGGCGTGTGTGTTATGAGAGAGTCATGTGAATAGAGGCACTGCAGATAGGGCTGATGACTGGTCCGTCCAAACCCCGCATGAACAAGGGAATCTATATTCGGAGAGCCTGTTTCTGTCCTGCCCTTGACTTTAGTGCAAGGCATGTGATGTCCATAGCCTCTTTGTTTTAAAACTGATCTTCTCAAAAATATAAGCTTGTCTAGCTGTGTCCTGTCCAGGTGGTGCTTGTACAGGCAGACCATCTATGGGAGGAAGGATATCAGCATTGCGCAGCAGCTGAAACCAGGTCCTGACTGAGTCCGAACGCTCCTTGGAGACAACAACATCAGGCTCCAGAGCATCGAAGCTGAGAAACAGGAAATAACAAAACAAATTTAGAAGACATTACATCCTTGCATAACATCAGTTCACCTCCCAAGATAAGAAGAATAACCTTATACAATGCAATTAAAATTATTTTCAGCTGAAGTGCTGGTACTGCTTGATCTGTGGCAGCGGCCTGAAGTACGGAGTCAGGTGTTGTTGCCAGCCTTAGCTTTCCACCAGCACCGCACCATCCTCCAGTCCAACCAGCTGTGGGATGTTGACCCCTGTCACAGTGGTGTCCTTCACAACACCAGCAATCTCAGACAAAGTCTTCACTCTGGTCTTTCTGAAGCACTGCTTGATGAGGCCGAAGCACCAGTTGGGGCAAACTTGTTGTGGCCTGTGATCAGGAAGTGAAGGTCCAGACTGTGGTGGAGCTTGTGCATGGTCCACCAGGCACAATACCAGAGCACAAACTTGTTCTTGTTTTGGCCACTGCAGTTATCACAATTCAGGTCCACACGCGTTTCCCCAACTCCGTAGTTGGTGAAGAAATGGTGCATGTAGTTGATGACTGCGATGCTGCCTTTGCTGGATGGGCCAGCTCTCTTTTTGATGGGAGGCATTAGACCGTTATCCTTGTATGACGGTGGAGGAGAGTCAGGCGTGTTCTACTGATGCTGAAAGACAAATTTGTGACTTGTAATATACACTTAGTTCCCTGAAACGAGTCACATTTGTTTAAGCAAGTCAGCCATATCAGCTATGTTTTTTTGAAAGGCAGTAAATGAGGCTGAATTAACTGTTTTGCTGCCAGATAAGGCTCCGCTGACAGCCAGGTGTAGCAGTGGTAAAAAGAAATCTCTGCTGTTGGGACAGCTTTATGTCGGCCCTAACAGTTTGTGGGAAAGGTTTGTCACCGTTATAGTGCAATTAATGTATTGTTTAGTGTTGTGTAGTGGCTTTGCTGGCATGAATCCCCCAAAAATGTGGGGAGTTTGCCCTACTAAGATTTACATGCTAAAATCGCCACTGCATAGAGCCAACAGAAGTGTCTGACCCCAGAGCCATTCCAGAACTAGCACACCGGATAAAACTTGTCAATTAACACAATAATAACACTGATGGAACCAGAATTAAAAATCTTGTATGGTTCTTTATAGAACATTTCCCCATTAAGGTTCTGTGAAGAACCATTAAAAAAGGTTTTACCCTTACAGAAAAAACCCGATTGTGTAGTTTCATGTCAGCACATGTTACTCGACACGTTGTCACATGTTATCACATTACCTTCACATAAGATCACATGTGATCACATGAAATCATGTGTTTTTGGAACACTTCATGTGAAAAAAGTGTTGTAACAACAGCAGAACCCTTCTGCTGCTATACAGAAACTTTATTTAGTAGTTCTTTATAGAACTTTAGTAACAGGTTATTTATAGTACCATGAATGTTCCATTTAACACCTTATGAGCATGGTTCTCTAAAAAACATTCAAAAAAAGGGTTCTGTATAGCACCAAAAAGGGATCAGCTATGGTTACAAGCCTAAGAACCCTTATTTGGCACTATGTAGAGGCATATGTTTTTAGTGTGTAGGTGGTGATCTAATCCAACACCTCATAATTATCATCATAAATAAACATCATTACCGTCACAAGAAGAACTTAAAGTCATATAATATAATTGGCTTGACAGCCAATGTTGCATTATTCAACATTGCTATTGAAATAGTACTTAAACAGGAATGGGTAATTATTTACAAGCTATCCCATAACGCCATCACTGAAAACCACATATCTTCTTCTGAGTCTTGCAGCGCAACAAATCCAATGGCTAAATAAATTTGAAGTGCTCCGCACACGCCAGCAGAAAGCCTCCTCTAGGAACCGTCTGTATCATTGAAACATTAAAGGTTCCTCCAAGAACCCCTAAACTAACCAAAGTTGCAAATATGAAACCTTTGACGTGCAATGGTTCCCATGAGGATCTACAGGGTTCCTCGAGTCCCTAATTCAAAGAGCGTATAGCGACCGTGGCGATGGACAAACACACAAAACAACTGTTTCTGCAGGTTAAAGACACTCAGCCTGTCCTCAGTGAAATAAGTATTTTACAGACATAGGTGTTTTGGAATACAATGTCTCATTTGTACCACCATAGTAAAGTGTGTATGTGTGTATGTGTGTGTGGTGTGTGTGTGCAAGGGTGTATGTGTGCGTGTGTACGTGTGTGTCCCTCCTAATGACCAAGTTGATCATAATAAGGCATAACTGAAAATAGTTTAGGTAATTTGTTTTCATTGCTGTGGGATAATGAAAGAGTACGTTGTTATTTGCTGCATTGATTGAATGAAAAATGTAACTTTTAATTGGAGATAAATCCTCCGGGTTTAAATTTGTGTATGTGCATAGGTGTATGCATGTTTGTATTTATATGTGCATGTGTGTGCACGTGTGTATGTGCGTGTGTGTGTGTGTCTGACTGTGTGCGTGTGTGACCACTCATGCATGCGTTCATGCAGTGTGTGTATGAAAGTTTGACAGTGCGTGTAAACTGCAATCTATGAGGTTCACAGTGGGGTGCAGCAGACACTCACAGTGCGGGGGGGCTGTGTTGCGAGACGTGTGCAGAGAGGTTAATGATGAGCACAGGGATGGAGACAGTTCATGAGACATCTCCTCCCTTCCCCTCCCCTCCCCGCCACAGTGCTCCAGCCCAGGCCGCTGTTAGCCCTGAGCCTGCACCACAGATCGGCCCTGTGTGGGGGCCTTGCACCGCCGGCGTGCCTCTTCCATCCCTCCCTCTCCACCACGCTCATTTCTCACACCAAGCATCAAGCACAGGGCCAGGCACTAGGGACCAAACACTGAAATTGAATAAAGAGAGGCACATTTTTCAACTCCAACCCCCCCCAAAAAACTGCTGGTGGTGTTTCCCACCACATCCCACTGCTCTGCTGCTCCCCTAACTGAGCAGTGCTTGCACAACCATACAAAAAAACTTTTAAAAGGCTGTTTTGCTTGTCTGACTTTGAGCCAATGACCATACTACCTCGTTTGTGTTTGAAATGTTTGAATAAAGGGAAGTATATATGGATGAGGAAACAGGAAATGGTCATCCAGATTTACCCTCTAACAATGGCAGCAATTCGATAATTGTTTAATTATTCAATTTGAATTTACCGATCCTGGTGCCTCAATTGTGATATCTCAGATCCTGTAGGCCTACTGCTGTTCCAGTGGATCTAGTTAAGATCCTGCGACACATTCCGATCATCTCACAGCAGGAGCATCCGCAAAAATGTTTATATTGTTCATAACATTTCCTCAGTCATTGAGCTTTAGTCATATTAGCAAACAGGACCGATTGGGTGATGATTCACTTTGACTACATAGCCACAACGCATTCATGACACATCTATAAGCATTTCATGAACATGTTATGACAAGTCCTAACTGCATTTTTAAAGGTTAATGAAGTACATATATTGATCATTCATGTCATGCTATGCAAGAGCTCATATTAACCATAGGTATATTAATAGATGCATCATTATAATGACAGTGTAGTGTCCTTCTTATTGCTGTTCTTAAAAGTGTGCTTCTGCCATACCAGTGTTGGGGAATATGCCTAAAGGCCAAACCACGTTTCGATGCTGATATATAGCCTGTACTACGGAAATCTTCAATGGTGCATGTAAATCCCCACAGCGTTGAATTCTCAGGGTAAATTTTACAGATAAAATCGGGTGATATCATCTCTTTCATAACTCATTAACAGCCCTCCTCCACATGACAATTAAGTTGGTCATATTGGTCTATAGCACTCACACGAAAGGTCTATCTATGAATTCTATGCTGTCAAAGCACAGTCAAATCTCTTCTCCTTTCATGAAGCATTTATAAACATGCCCCACTTATCAAAAATAACATGGCCACAACACAGAATGTTAAAGGAAATATGAACATTGTATTTACATTTTCCAGATGTAGCTAGCAAAGGACAAAATGCTGAGGACATCGCAGAAGAATCCTACTATTGACATTTTTCAGTTTGACTTTTCTCAAAGTATTTCTGCCGTTTTGTTTCATAGCTGGTAAAATAATCGCACAAAGCCGAAGAACTACAATTCCTATACAGCCTATCTCACCTCACGATGCAATACTGCCTGGCTGGAGACTGTGCGCAAGTGAAAGGCTGCGCACAGCCAAAATAAGTGGGTCTAATTTATTGAAACTAAAGTCTACTGAAGTAAAGACGTTGTAGTTGTGTTTCTTGGCTATTTACATTGATTGTTCACAAGCTGGGTTGTTTTTCAATGTTTGAGTTTAAACTGCTAGGGAGGAGAAGATAATGCTGCTACTAGTCAGACTCAGTCGCACAGGCACAAACATGACTGAGTCATGTTACCACAGTAACATCCCGCCCTTAAAGGGTCTGGTGAACGTGTTTGTCTCGTTTGTGATATTTTGGTTAAAAGACTCAGGTTTCAAAAAATGCAATAAAACAATATACCACATTACTTCTTACTAGTAATATATTTGTTGTTTTAGAAACATAACAAAACATGCTCATCCTCTTTTTGATGTTTTGTTGGTGTAATTTTAGGGAAAAATATTTTGTCTGGAAAGAAATTGGATTGGCTACCTGCCACAGTGGCTGGTGGACCAAAAAGAACATTTTAGGCCCTTATTACGAACCTTTTACCAACAGGACAAATTTAGATACAGAAACATCATGACTTTCTTTCCATTTTGGCTACACAGTGCACAGTTTCCACGAGATAAAACAGCCTCAAACTGGCTATTTCGTAAAAATGTATAAAAAACAAATGTGCTCTTTGGTCTTCATTTAAGGTTAGGGGTTTGCATAAGGTTAGCAGTATGGTTAAGGTTAGGGTTAATGTTAAGGTTAGGTTTCAAATTAGATTTTTTTTAAAGACACTGTAGAAATAGGTAGGGTTTATGACATTGTGGCTGTGTTAACTAGCGACAACCGAGGAGAATGAGAGAGGTCAGTGAAATGTCACTTCCTGGTGACCTCTCAGTTCGACATAAATCGTTTGGATTGCCCATTCACCCACTGAATGGCACAAATACAGAATCCATGTCTCAAATGTGACTCATTTCAGGAAACTAGGCGTATGTCACGCGTCACTACTTCACAGGAGAGCCATTTAAACGTAAAAGTTTTTGGGAAGAAATGCCTTCTGAAACGTTTGAAATTTCATGTGCCTTAATAACAAACTTGGATGCCATCTGTAAATAACAATACAATTGTTAAATTACGAGCCTAGTTGGTTTAGCCACAGAAAAAAATCTGAAACCTTCCCGCTAGCCATGATTGGCTGAGATAATGAATGGGCTGGAAATGCCTAGAGATGAGTTCGGATTGATCTGACATGTAGCTCGCTTCTGTCTATTTGAGCTGGTTAGTATGTGTAGGTAATCCTTTCTAACACTGCTTTTTTTTTTATATCACATAGTAGAACTGCATAAGTGTTACTCTCCACTTTCAGGAGGACTGAGTTTTGAAATCAGTGAAATTAGAGTATGACAACTAAGGGGATGGAGAAAACACCTGTCTCCGGATTATATCTTTAAACTAAGTGCAACAATGGTATCTGTGACAGAGGGAGAAGTGTCCATCCATGTATATGGGTAAGATAGTCTAGCTAGCTACATTTTCAGATATTACACGTTTCTAATATTGTCAGAAAGTCGTTTTCATTTCAAGTTAAAGTGTACTGGTAGCTATCTAGCTAAAGTTAGCTGGCTGGCTCGCTAGCTAACGTTACGCATATGATCTGTGTGGTAATATTGTGTGGTGTGGTAATATTATTTGTATCTCAGAGCCATTTGCTTTGCTAGTTAGAGCCTAATGTCAGCTAGCTAACATTGAACCTGGTTGGTTAGCTACCTGCATTTTCATGCAGGGTCGGAACATCATGAGTTGGGATTATGGTTCATTGTTTACCTAGCTAGCTAGCTACATGTCTTTACAACAGTCTCCACTATGAAAGTAAACATTTCAATAGAATGTTCATGATGTCACTGCAACAAATGTTGATAGTAGCTAGTAAATTCGCTCTGGCTATCTGCTCCGATTTCAGAGCACTCTCGTCTGAGTGTGCCATAGCGCAGAATAGCTGACGAATTTATGAACGCTCAACACCCATTGAATATGACCGGTGTCAGTAAACGTTTGCAAAAAACGTAATTAAATTGTTGCCAGCAGCACAGTTTGTCAGGACTTCTAGAAGTAGTGGGTAGAGGAGTCAGGTGCAGAGAGCAGGGTAGTTTGATACGTGGATATTTATTCCCAAACAACAGAGTGTCGGTCAACGCCACACACACTGGCGCTAAAAGACCCAGTCCAAAACAAACAGGACGAAACGGTTCGGGAAAAGAAATCCACCAAAATAAACACACACCAATAACAGAAAAACAAGCCCGCACAAAAGCCGGCGGGCCTACCGGGTTTAAATAGCCCAAAACCAAAACCCAAACAAGAAACAGGTGCACTAATCAGACCACAATAAATGAAACAGAAAAGAGGATCAGTGGCAGCTAGTAGGCCGGCGACGACGACCGCCGAGCGCCGCCCGTACAGGAAGAGGCATCATCTTCGGCTGGATTTGTGACACAGTTGCAGTCTCCAACGCTTTGGATAACAAAAACATCATAACCAGCTCCGCTAGGGCGAGTAAAATGGTCAGAGTGAGCTGTTCTCTCATTTGTTTCTGGAAGTAACTAGTAAGGTAGCCAACATTAGCCAGTTAGCTTGGGTTCTTTACTTCTGTTGTTAGGACAGAACGCTCGGCTCAACCCTGCTCCTCGGCCTCACATGACAATCCTTAAAGAGATGGGTGGAGCTAAAGCTTAAAATGGTGTGAATGATGCTGAATGGGTGTAGACAAAGAAGAGCACTCCAGTAGGTGTACCAAAATATTTAAAGGTAATTTTCTCAAAAGTGAGGTTACAAGTTTATCAACTTTCAAAGCAGAATTACTTTCCCATTGTTCCTCAACTGTAGTGTATGATATACCATTTTCTAGCTCTGAGTCTCTACCTTTATCCAATGTAAAAAAACACCATTTCAAATTTTACTACATAAGACCGAATCGAGCCGGTCGGTCACAAGTGTTTCAAGGCACATCATTCAAACAGTTTTAGAAACTTCAGAGTGTGTTCTATCCAAATCTACTAATACTATGCATATCTTAGCTTCTGGGCCTGAGTAGCAGGCAGTTAACTCTGGGCACCTTATTCTTCCAAGCTACTCAATACTGCCCCCAGCCATAAGAAGTTAAAAATCCTTCTTTAACTCGTCTCGTCCCCTTCATCTACACTGATTGAAGTGGATTTAACAAGTGACATCAATAAGGGATCATAGCTTTCACCTGGATTCACATGGTCAGTCTATGTAATGGAAAGAGAAGGTGTTCTTAATGTTTTTTACACCCAGTGTATGCTACTTTTAGGGTTTTAGTGTGCTTGTAACAGAAACACATACAGTTGAAGTCGGAAGTTTACATACACCTCAGCCAAATACATTTAAACTCAGTTTTTCACAATTCCTGACATTTAATTAAAGTAAAATTTCCCTGCCTTAGGATCACCACTTAATTTTAAGAATGTGAAATGTCAGAATAATAGTAGAGAGAATGATTTGTTCAGCTTTTATTTCGTTCATCACATTCCCAGTGGGTCAGAAGTTTACATACACTCAATTAGTATTTGGTAGAATTTCCTTTAAATTGTTGAACTTGGGTCAAACATTTTGGGTAGGCTTCCACAAGCTTCCCACAATAAGTTTTAGGCTTCCACAAGCTTCCCACAATATTCCTCCTGACAGAGCTGGTGTAACTGAGTCAGGTTTGTAGGCCTCCTTGCTCGCACACGCTTTTTCAGTTCTATCCACAAATTTTCTTTAGGATTGAGGTCAGGGCTTTGTGATGGCCACTCCAATACCTTGACTTTGTTGTCCTTTGGAAGTATGCTTGGGTTCATTGTTCACTTGGAAGACCCATTTGCGACCAAGCTTTGACTTTCTGACTGATGTCTTGAGATGTTGCTTCAATATATTCACATAATTTTCCATCCTCATGATGCCATCTATTTTGTGAAGTGCACCAGTCCCCCCTGCAGCAAAGCACCCCCACAACATTATGCTGCCACCCCCGTGCTTCACGGTTGGAATGGTTCTTCGGCTTGCAAGCCTCCTCCTTTTTCCTCCAAACATAACGATGGTCATTATAGCCAAACAGTTCTGTTTTTGTTTCATCAGACCAGAGGACATTTCTCCAAAAAGTACGATCTTTGTCCCCATGTGCAGTTGCAAACCGTAGTCTGGCTTTTTTATGGTGGTTTTGGAGCAGTGGCTTCTTCCTTGCTGAGTGGCCTGTCAGGTTATGTTGATATAGGGCTCGTTTTATTATTGTGGATATAGATACTTTGTACCTGTTTCCTCCAGCATCTTCACAAGGTCCTTTGCTGTTGTTCTGGGATTGATTTGCACTTTTTGCAGCAAAGTACGTTCATCTCTAGGAGACAGAATGCGTCTCCTCCTGAGCGGTATGACGGCTGCGGGGTCCCATGATGTTTATACTTGCATACTATTGTTTGTACAGATGAACGTGGTACCTTCAGGCGTTTGGAAATTGCTCCCAAGAATGAAGCAGACTTGTGGAGGTCTACAATTTTCTTTCTGAGGTCTTGGTTGATTTCTTTGGATTTTCCCATGATGTCAAGCAAAGAGGCACTGAGTTTGAAGGTAGGCCTTGAAATACATCCACAGGTATACCTCCAATTGACTCAAATTATGTCAATTAACTTCCCTAGGGTAGGGGGCAGCATTCGGAATTTTGGATGAAAAGTGTTCCCAAATTAAACTGCCTGCTACTCAGGCCCAGAAGCTAGGATGTGCATATAATTAGTAGATTTGGATAGAAAACACTCTACAGTTTCCAAAACTGTTAAAATGTCTGTGAGTATAACAGAACTGATATGGCAGGTGAAAACCCGAGGAAAATCCAACCAGGAAGTACTATTATTTTGAAAGGCTGTTTTCCATTGAAAGCCTATCCACCATAGAAAGACTTAGGACCCAGTTCACGAGCTCTATGGCTTCCTCTATATGTGGCTTTACTCTGAAAAATGAGGGAGAAACAGCACTTTCAATGAGAGGCCAGTGGAAATTTACAGACATCAGCCTGATCGGGAACGCGCCTTTCTTGTTTCTCCTTTCCTATTGACGAAGCTTTTGTCCGGTTGAAATATTATTGATTATTTATGACCAAAACAACCGGAGGATTGATTTTAAACATCGTTTGGCATGTTTCTACTAACTTTTATTGTACTTTAAAAAAAACTTTTAGTCTGGACTTAGTGCATGCGCCTTCGGATTACTGGACAAAACTCGCAAACTAAAAGGAGGTTTTTGGTCATAAAGAGGGACATTATCGATCAAAACAAACATTTATTGTCTAACATGGAGACCAGGGAGTGCCACCAGATGAAGATCATCAATGGTAAGTGATTAGTGATTTTGTGAGCCCTCTCCTTGGCTGGAAAATGGCTGTATGGGTTTCTGTAGCTAGGCGTTGACCTAACATAATCGCAAAGTGTGCTTTCGCCGTAAAGCCTTTTTGAAATCTGACACAGCGGTTGCATTAAGGAGAAGTTCATCTTAATTCGTATGTTTAACACTTGTATCATTTATCAATGTTTATGATGAGTATTTCTGTTATTTGATGTGGCTCTCTGCACTTTCACCTGATGTTTGTTTGAGACAATGCATTTCTGAACATAACGCGCCAATGTAAACTAAGATTTTTGGATACAAATATGAACTTTATCGAACAAAACATACATGTATTGTGTAACAGGAAGTCCTATGAGTGCGATCTGATGAAGATCATCAAAGGTTAGTGATTAATTTAATCGCTATTTCTGACTTTTGTGAGCCCTCTCCTTGGCTGGAAAATGGCTGTATGGTTTTCTGTGACTAGGTGCTGACCTAACATAATCGCAAGGTGTGCTTTCGCCGTAAAGCCTTTTTGAAATCAGACACTGTGGCTGGATTAACGAGAAGTTTATCTTTAAAATGATGTATAATACTTGTATGTTTGAGGAATTTTAATTATGAGATTTCTGTTGTTTTAGCGTCCCACTTGTACCAGGGAGGTTAACCTATCAAAAGCTTCTAAAGTCATGACCACATTTTCTGGAATTTTCCAAGCTGTTTAAAGCCACAGTCAACTTAGTGTATGTAAACTTCTGACCCACTGGAATTGTGATACAGTGAATTATAAGTGAAATAATCTGTAAAAAATGGTTGGAAAAATTACTTGTAATCATGCACAAAATAGATGTCCTAACCGACTTGACAAAACTATAGTTCGTTAACAAGAAATTTGTGGAGTTGTTGAAAAACGAGTTTTAATGACTCCAACCTAAGCGTATGTAAACTTCTGACTTCAACTGTATGTAATTCGACTCAACATACTCTCATTATTTTTCCCCTGCCCACCCCTGCTCTGTTAGCTAGAGACACCACATTAACTGGTAGTGATTGCTGAGGGCATTTATCAGCCAGTGGTCCTCTCCTTCCCTCCCACTTTACTTCCACATCTTTCTATCTCTCCTCATCCCTCCCTGCCTACAACTCTCTCCCTCCCCCTACTCTCCCTCTTTCCTTCCCTTTTCTCTCTCCTGTGTGTGAGAAAGAGAGATGAGAGACAGGCGCCAAGCAATGTGTCTCTCTCCTCTCAACTAGCTAGCTAATAGACTTGCTAAAAACAGCTTGTCACCTCAGTAGTTAATCTCCGCTCACATCCGTAATTGAAATGCAGTCTCAATTGCTGCATATCAAATTGTTCCTAGGAACCTGAGGTTTAAATGTATAAAATTGTATTTTAGTTTGACCAAATCGAGAGAGCGAGAGTGGAGATAGAGAGCGCAACGAGAGCGAGCGAACATGCCCGCTATTGCCAAGCAGAACGTCCCACTCTCCTCCGTTAGCTAACTGTCACGACTTCCGCTGAAGTCGGTCCCTCTCCTTGTTTGTGCGGTGTTCGGCAGTCGACGTCACCGGCTTTCTAGCCATCGCCGCTCCATTCCATTGAATTTGTCTTGTTCCATTCACACCTGGTTTGCATTCCCCAATCACACTACATGTATTTATTCCTCTGTTCCCCCTCATGTCTTTGTGTGTAATTATTGTGTGTTACGTGTTGTACGCACTAGGCTAGCGTTTGTTATTTTCCGTGTGTTTTCACGAAGCTTATTTGTATTGCTATACATTTATGTTGTGTGACATTTGTGCACGCTATACACTTTGCCTTGTTGGCTGGAGGAGGTTTTTGACGCAGCTGCGTCCATCTGTATATCTCTCCTGCCGTAATAAAGTGTGCGCCTGTTCACAATTCTCTGCTCTCCTGCACCTGACTTCACCACAAGTACGCACACGCCTGACACTAACAGTGGCTAGCTACTTAAACAGCTTGTTAGCCACCTACTCGTGGTAAATCTGTGATCGATTCAACAATTCAGCATGAATTCTTAAAAGCATCACAGAAAAATGTACCCAAAAATCTGATTTGTGCAGTGGTATGTTTTTTTGCGTTGAGTCAAATGCACAGTATCTGGTCAAACAGTGTAGATGAAGGCTTGCTTACCTTCTCACTCATGCATTTTTTTTGCTTTCTCCACAAAACTCCTTCCAGTCAGTCAACTTATATACTTCAACTTGGTAGTCAACTTTTTCTATAATTGGACAAGATAACACCTCCCGAAATGGATGAATGTGAAAGCAGTATAATCATGAGAGCGGAAAAGTGGTTGTCAGAAGCGTCAAACCGATCTGGCTCCACTGATTGAGGGAGCTCCCCCATATCAGAGAGACATGCTCACAAATGGTTTATCAGACAACATTGACATTTACACAAGTTTTTCACAACATCTTAAGCAATATATCTGTAAAAAAATATTTACTTTCATTCACAGTTGATCAGAATATCATGATTTATGAAATGAGCAGCAGAGTCAAACAGTAGAATTCTTGCTCAGCGTCCAGATTTTGTCACTTGACCTAACACCCTACCTTTAACATTGTGTTGTGTCTGTATTCTTTTTGATAAGGCATTTTTATAAATGCTTCATGAATGGGAAAATAGAAATGACAGTATATACAGTGCACTCGGAAAGTATTCAGACCTTATTGACTTTTTCCACATTTTGTTATGTTACAGCCTTATTCTAAAATTGAACAAATAGTTTTTTCCCCTCATCAATCTACACACAATATCCCATAATGAAAAAGCAAAAACAGGTTTTATACATTTTAGCAAATTTATAAAAATAAAATATCACATTACATAAGTATTCAGACCCTTTACTCAGTACATTGTTGAAACACCTTTGGCAGCGATTACAGCATCGAATCTTCTTGGGTATGGCGCTACAAGCTTGGCACACCTGTATTTGGGGAATTTCTCTCATTCTACTCTGCAGATCTTCTCAAGCTCTGTCAGGTTGGATGGGGAGCGTTGCTGAATAGCTATTTTCAGGTCTCTCCAGAGATGTTTGATCAGGTTCATGTCCGGGCTCTGGCTGGGCCACTCAAGGACATTCAGAGACTTGTCCCGAAGCCACTCCTGCTTTGTCTTGGCTGTGTGCTTAGGGCTGTTGTCCTGTTGGAAGTTCAACCTTCGCCCCAGTCTGAGGTCCTGAGGAGGTTTTCATCAAGGATCTCTCTGTTCTTTGCTCCGTTCACCTATCTCTTGATCCCTTAATCCTGACTAGATTCCCAGGCCCTGCCGCTGAAAAACATCCCCACAGCATGATGCTGCCACCACCATGCTTCACCGTAGGGATGGTGCTACCTGGGACCGGTGAACGGACGTGCCACTATAGAATTCCTAGATAGACCTTTCATGTGTGAGTTAAACAATTAAACAAAATAACAAATAAATAAGATAAAAATAGATCCTCCAACTTGGTAAGTGTCATTTGGAATGTTGAGAAGAAATCATTTGACCGGGCGAAAGGCAATCAGAAGCAAGGTGATGATGAAGTTGCTCTGGTCATGACATTGTATTGGTGGGAACCTATCACAGTGGACCATCAACATCCCAGGCAACTGCATCCAAATAAAAAAAGTAGAACTTTACAATGAAACTCATGGGAAAGAGTGTTACCTCGCCTACTGGTTTTAATAGGAAAGCACAGACTGTTGTGTGGGTTTTAGGGTGTGGGTATCAATACTAAGCACCTAACATAGACAGAGCCCGATGAGCCAGATCACTGAAAAACATCACAGAAACAAATTGTTTTACAACCTGGGTATATACCAATTTGAAGCTCTCTACTTTTATACACAGTAAAAAAAAAAAAAAAATCAACTAAACTGACTTGTGCCTAGTAAGAGGTAATCAGTTACATATGCATGAGGTATTGGATTAGGGTTAAATGTAGATGGGGTTTAAGGGCAAACTGATGCCAAACTCACCTGCATTTCTTTCCGTGATCCTGGGCCTGGTTACGCAGCAACTCGCGAAGCTCTCATTGCAGATCCAATAAACATTTTTGTAAATTGAACCTAGGTAAGTCAGTTAAGAACAAATTCTTATTTACAATGACGGCCTACCGGGGAACAGTGGGTTAACTACCTTGTTCAGGGGCAGAACGACAGATTTTTACCTTGTCAGCTCGGGGATTCAATCCAGCAACCTTTCGGTTACTGTCCCAACGCTCTAACCACTAGCCTTCCTGCCGCCCCTGCGTTACAGGAGTCCTCACAGGTCCCTCCTGAACAGAGCCCGCAGAACGGGTCACAGCAGGTGACGCAGCATGTGTTACAGCAGCAGTCGATACAGTTCTCGTCTCACTGGCACACACAGGAACAACCTTCCTCCACACAGGTCTCAGTGCAGCGGCTGTAACCTCCTCCCTCTGTCTTACTGGAGGATGAGCCCATGGTCAGGGTCAGCTAGCAGTCAGAGATGGGTGCCTGTGGTGGGGCAATTACTAGCCAACACAGGCAAATAAAGACATAGTTTTGACTGAGCTGTAATCTGGTCCAGTCAGACTATCTTGTTTCATACCTGAGAGCATGTGATCTCACTGACTTACCTGGTTAACAAAGGCAAGAAAAATAAAATAAAAAAGAGCTAACCTAATTGTCCATAACAACTTGTGTGTCAGAGTTCGAATAGAAGTCAGGAAGGGGAAAAAAAGAGTTGAATTATGAAATAAATAAAAGTCAGGTCACAGTAATGTCACGAGCCTTTGACAAACACAAACGAGTCTGCATCGAGAAAGCAGCATTCTGTTTGTTTTTCACTGGGTGAGATCAAAAGGCTCAAAAAAAGCTTTGAGTTGAGTCTTTCATGTGTACACACACACATCAAGTGTGTGTGGGCGAAGGTCAGTCTGTTTTATGAGTTTATCAAAGGACAAAAATAAAGGGATCCAATACTACATGTGACCTCTAACACATCAAAACAAAACATGGTATCAAGAACGAGATTAAACTAGCTGAAACGAGTCACTTGTGATACCCCACATGAGAGTTTCTTGTCATTGTTGGTAGCTATCTGGCCATCCAGAATCACAACAACTCACAGACTTCTGCCACATTGAAGCTTGTGTGTCGTTTTTGTGAGGTTGTCAGCTAACCCATCTATGGTTCATGAGAAGAAGATTTTTCAAGTAGGTTTAGCCTATTTTAGCATATTAGCATAATGTGCCTCTACGGGTATAGGGTGGCCATCTTTGAAAGCATCAAGGTTATTTTCTCAAACTCTTTTGGGACAAATTTGGAGTGAATCTGACTTTCAGTCCATGGGAATAATATTTTTTTATGATTATTTTAAGCGTTAGCGTTAAATAGTCCAAAAAGTTTATTGTTAATAGTTTTCTTCTTTTTTTAATATCAATGCAGCATTTAGGCATAGATTCAATCAGATTAAGTGTTAACCGGCGATAACAGACACCCGCATAGCGGATGTTTTGGTGGTGTGTTACGTATGCCTCTTGGATGAGGGAACGCAACACCCTGCTACATCTCAACTCCCCGTAGAGTGAAAAAGTATGTCATCGTAGGTGCGGGGAAGGACGACAGAGGCAGAGAAAAATACAGTTTACAGAGAATTTATTATTCCTTAACACGGTAATGTGGGGAAAAGGGGCTGGACGGAAACAAAGCAAAGAAAGTAAAAATTAAAGAGTCCCCTCTCCTACCTTACCTGCCTTCCCACTTCTAACCTAACCTTTAGCACCACCTGGCACGCTAACTAAAATAAAGTGGTTGTCCGCCAAGGTTTTACCTAGTGTGCATAGACAGATTAAATACTACGGGTTATGTATGCCCGCAGGCCTCTTGCCTAAACACTCTCTAGGTGCGTTCCCCTCTCCCCCGGTAACAAATGAAACAGAATAATTTACCAAAAATGTAAGTGAACAATTTCAATCGAAACAGACAGCTGTTTCCCCTGACGAGAGGGAGGGGTCAGAGCTCCAATCAGCGATGGGGCCAACCAATCAGCTGCTTTAGGATTCCAGGAAGCGGTTTCCTGAAATACACACATACATACAAACCCACAACAACACAGAAACTGGGGAACGTAACACGGTGTCTAAGGTGGAACTGTGTTGAAGCCGTCAAATCGGTGAGCAGCTGCTCTTGCGATCATTGTCATGAAGCCACACCTGCCCCACTTGCATTAAAAGTTCAGAAGGAGAGAGTGTAGGCTATATACACATAATTACTCTCAACTTGAAAAATCATTCAACTTGAAAAATCATTCAACTAAATAATGAGGATTTCTATCATCATAATAAGGGTGTAGATTACATCTCACATTCCACTGTTCAAATGTGTAAACAAGGCTGCATGAGATTTCTGTTAATGTGACTCTGTGCAGCCAATGGCAATGTCCGCCTTAGGTATAATGCCTCGAGCAACTTGTGGATTTGACAGCGCAGTTCCACCTCCGACAAAACAACCGCTATTTGGATGTTGGCTATAGTGGATGTGATTGAATTAAGCCCTTAACATGGTTCATCATGGTAATGTCTTTGATGACCCTAATAAGTTTCAAATTGACAGGCCTTCGTGGAGTGGATTTGTGGCGGACTGCAATAGCATCGAATAGTCCCCGCGATATGCAACTGTTCAGGGAAGTCAGGAACCAATACACGCAGTCAGTCAGGAAAGCAAAGGCTAGCTTTTTCAAGCAGAAATTTGCATCCTGTAGCTCTAACTCCAAAACGTTCTGGGACACTGTAAAGTCCATGGAGAACAAGAGCACCTCCTCCCAGCTGCCCACTGCACTGAGGCTAGGTAACACGGTCACCACCGATAAATCCATGATAATCGAAAACTTCAACGAGCATTTCTCAACGGCTGGTCATGCCTTCCACCTGGCTACTCCAACCTCGGCCAACAGCTCCACCCCCCCCCCCCCCCCCCCCCCCCGCAGCTACTCGCCCAAGCGTCCCCAGCTTCTCCTTTACCCAAATCCAGATAGCAGATGTTCTGAAAGAGCTGCAAAACCTGGACCCATACAAATCAGCTGGGCTTGACAATCTAGACCCTCTATTTCTGAAACTATCCGCCGCCATTGTCGCAACCCCTATTACCAGCCTGTTCAACCTCTCTTTCATATCGTCTGAGATCCCCAAGGATTGGAAAGCTGCCGCGGTCATCCCCCTCTTCAAAGGGGGAGACACCCTGGACCCAAACTGTTACAGACCTATATCCATCCTGCCCTGCCTATCTAAGGTCTTCAAAAGCCAAGTTAATAAACAGATCACTGACCATCTCGAATCCCACCGTACCTTCTCCGCTGTGCAATCCGGTTTCCGAGCCGGTCACGGGTGCACCTCAGCCACGCTCAAGGTACTAAATGACAGTCGTCTTCATCGACCTGGCCAATGCTTTCGACTCTGTCAATCACCATATTCTTATCGGCAGACTCAGTAGCCTCAGTTTTTCTGATGACTGCCTTGCCTGGTTCACCAACTACTTTGCAGACAGAGTTCAGTGTGTCAAATCGGAGGGCATGTTGTCTGGTCCTCTGGCAGTCTCTATGGGGGTACCACAGGGTTCAATTCTCGGGCCGACTCTTTTCTCTGTATATATCAATGATGTTGCTCTTGCTGCGGGCGATTCCCTGATCCACCTCTACGCAGACGACACCATTCTGTATACTACTGGCCCTTCCTTGGACACTGTGCTATCTAACCTCCAAACGAGCTTCAATGCCATACAACACTCCTTCCGTGGCCTCCAACTGCTCTTAAACGCTAGTAAAACCAAATGTATGCTTTTCAACCGTTCGCTGACTGCACCCGCCCGCCCGACTAGCATCACCACCCTGGACGGTTCCGACCTAGAATATGTGGACATCTATAAATACCTAGGTGTCTGGCTAGACTGTAAACTCTCCTTCCAGACTCATATTAAACATCTCCAATCCAAAATCAAATCAAGAATCGGCTTTCTATTTCGCAACAAAGCCTCCTTCACTCACGCCGCCAAACTTACCCTAGTAAAACTGACTATCCTACCGATCCTCGACTTCGGCGATGTCATCTACAAAATAGCTTCCAATACTCTACTCAGCAAACTAGATGCAGTTTATCATAGTGCCATCCGTTTTGTTACTAAAACACCTTATACCACCCACCACTGCGACCTGTATGCTCTAGTCGGCTGGCCCTCGCTACATATTCGTCTCCAGACCCACTGGCTCCAGGTCATCTATAAGTCCATGCTAGGTAAAGCTCCGCCTTATCTCAGTTCACTGGTCACGATAACAACACCCACCCGTAGTACGCGCTCCAGCAGGTATATCTCACTGATCATCCCAAAAGCCAACACCTCATTTGGCCGCCTTTCCTTCCAGTTCTCTGCAGCCTGTGACTGGAACGAATTGCAAAAATAGCTGAAGTTGGACACTTTCATTTCCCTCACCAACTTTAAACATCTGCTATCTGAGCAGCTAACCGATCGCTGCAGCTGTACATAGTCCATCTGTAAACAGCCCACCCAATTTACCTACCTCATCCCCTTACTGTTTTTATTTATTTACTTTTCTGCTCTTTTGCACACCAGTATCTCTACTTGCACATGATCATCTGATGATTTATCACTCCAGTGTTAATCTGCTAAATTGTAATTATTCGCTCCTATGGCCTATTTATTGCCTTTCCTCCTCATGCCTTTTGCACACAATGTATATAGACTCATTTTTTCCCCCTACTGTGTTATTGATTTGTTTATTGTTTACTCCATGTGTAACTCTGTGTTGTTGTCTGTTCACACTGCTATGCTTTATCTTGGCCAGGTCGCAGTTGTAAATGAGAACTTGTTCTCAACTAGCCTACCTGGTTAAATAAAGGTGAAATAAATAAAATAAAATACATTTACAAAGCATTTAAAAGGACATGTAAAATCTGATTTCCTGATTTATCAATAACTCAGCCACCTCTCAACCAATCCCTTAGCTTTTCTCAAACTGAGTTAAGAGATGTACTATGGGCCTACATATTATTATGGTTCATGAGATGTTTTCAAAGATTTTCCAAAATGTTCAACCTCTTAAGGCAGTGTTCGGAAGTTCGGATGAATGACGTGCCCAAAGTAAACTGCCTGTTACTCAGGCCCAGAAGCTAGGATATGCATATAATAGCATTGGATAACATTGGATAGAAAACACTCTGAACTTTCCAAAACTGTTAAAATAATGTCTGTGAGTATAACAGAACTGATATGGCAGGCAAAAACCCGAGGATAATCCATCCGGAAAATTTGTTTTTGAGGTCACAGGCCATTTCAAAACAAATAGATATGACCCAGATTGCAGTTCCTATGGCTTCCACTAGATGTCAACAGTCTTTAGAAAGGGTTTCAGGCTTGTTTTTTGAAAAACTAACAAGTAGTTGTAGTTTATCCAAGGTGTCCCTCATTAGAAAAATAGTCTTGTTGCACGAGTGAATGAGGTGCACGCTCTTCGTTATTTATCTTCCCTATTGAACATACTATTCTCTGTCTTAAATTGTATTGTTTATTTAGATATTAGAGTACCTGAGGAATAATTAGAAACATCGTTTGACTTGTTTGGACGAACTTTACCGGTAACGTTTTGGATTCGTTTGTGTGCATGTTGAACGAGTGGATTACTGAAATCAATGGAGCCAACTAAACAGACTTTTTTTGGATATAAAGAGGGACTTTATCGAACAAAACGACTGTTGATTGTGTGGCTGGGACCCTTGGGATTGCGAACAGAGGAAGATCTTCAAAGGTAAGTGATTTATTTTATCGCTATTTGAGATTTTGTGATGCCTGTGCTGGTTTGAAAAAGTATTTTAATGTGGGGCTCTGTCCTCAGATAATCGCATGGTATGCTTTCGCCGTAAAGCCTTTTTGAATTCTGACAACGCGGTTGGATTAACAAGAAGTTAAGCTTTTAAACGATGTAAGAAACTTGTATTTTCATGAATGTTTATTATTAAGATTTTTGTATTTTGAATTTCGCGCTCTGCAATTTCACCGGATGTTGTCGTAGTGGCACGCTAGCGGGACACCGATCCCAAAGTTAAGAGATGTACTATGGGCCTACATACTATTATGGTTCATGAGAAGTTTTCAAAGTTGTTCAAGATGGAGGAAAATCGATCCTGACGGTCCTTGAGGAAAATGTGTTAAACATGAGGGAAAACACCTACATAAAAAACTGTCAAGTCTCTAGGTCAAACGGGGTGACGGATGTGAGGGTTTAAGTACGACAGCATATAACAGCGCCACCTATAGGCCAATCAATGCAATTATTTTTGACCAAGTTACTCATGGCCTCTAGTTTCTGTGCCAAATTAGAAAACAAAGTTACCAATCTATGAGTTATTTGACGAAGCCAGTAAAAAAAAAAAAAAAAATTCAGAAAATAACAATCGGGTTCACAGCTTCGCTGTGACTGTGAACCCCTAATGAAAAAGTTGCTAAAAAACAACAAGCGACTTTGAGCGTGGTATGATCATCATTGCCAGGCGCGCCAGTTCCAGTATCTCAGGAGTGTGTCTCGGGTTTACCGAGAATGGTGCGACAAACAAAAAACAGTCCTGTTGGCGAAAACAGTTAGTTGATGAGAGGTTGAAGGAGAATGAATCGTGCAAGCTAACAGACGGGTACAAACAGGCAAATAACGGAGCAGTACCACAGAGGTGTGCAGAATGGCATCTCGGAACGCACAACTCGTCAGTCCTCATCATGGATGGGCTATTGCAGCAGATGATCACACTGGGTTCCACTCCTATAAGCTAAAAACAAGAAGAAGCGTCTCCAGTGGCCACACGATCACCAACACTGGACAATTGAGGAGTGGAAAAACATTGCTTGGTTCGACGAATCCCGGTTCCTGTTGCATCATGCTGATGGCAGAGTCAGGATTTGGTGTAAGCAGCATGGCGTTATAATGGTGTGGGGAATGTTTTTCTGGCACGCATTAGGTGCCTTGATACCAATTAAGCAACATTTCCATGCCCTGAAGAGTTCAAGCTGTTCTGGAGACAATGGGTGGTCCGACCCAGTACTAAATAGCTGTACCTAATCAACTGGCCACTGAGTGTCTATTCCAATCAGAACTCATCAGTGATTGTTTGCCAGTGATTGGACAATGTGGTGTCTTCTTCTGGGTGTCAGTGATTAATGCTTGCCTCTGATAGGTTAGATGCCCTCAGTGGGGGCGTGGGCTAGTACCCTGCTGACAAGGGTGCCATCCGTCCCCTCCATGCCCACCTCCACCCCTATCCGTGGGGAAGGTGACCCAGAGTATCACCTGTTCTGTGGGTTGGCAGTGATGCATGTTCCCTGTGTTCCCCTACCACTCTGCCTACCTCCTCCAGTCACTCTGGGGGATCAAGAACAATTGAAGAGGCTGTGGAAGAGACAGAGGCAGAGGCAAAGGCTGTGGCAGAAACGGAGACAGAGGCAGAGGCAAAGGCTGTGGCAGAAACGGAGACAGTGGCAGAGGCAAAGGCTGTGGCAGAAACGGAGACAGTGGCAGAGGCAAAGGCTGTGGCAGAAACGGAGACAGTGGCAGAGGCAAAGGCTGTGGCAGAAACGGAGACAGTGGCAGAGGCAAAGGCTGTGGCAGAAACGGAGACAGTGGCAGAGGCAAAGGCTGTGGCAGAAACGGAGACAGAGGCAGAGGCAAAGGCTGTGGCAGAAACGGAGACAGTGGCAGAGGCAAAGGCTGTGGCAGAAACGGAGACAGTGGTAGAGGCAAAGGCTGTGGCAGAAACGGAGACAGTGGCAGAGGCAAAGGCTGTGGCAGAAACGGAGACAGAGGCAGAGGCAGAGGCAAAGGCTGTGGCAGAAACGGAGACAGAGACAGAGGCAGAGGCAAAGGCTGTGGCAGAAACGGAGACAGTGGCAGAGGCAAAGGCTGTGGCAGAAACGGAGACAGAGGCAGAGGCAAAGGCTGTGGCAGAAACGGAGACAGAGGCAGAGGCAAAGGCTGTGGCAGAAACGGAGACAGAGGCAGAGGCAAAGGCTGTGGCAGAAACGGAGACAGAGGCAGAGGCAAAGGCTGTGGCAGAAACGGAGACAGAGGCAGAGGCAAAGGCTGTGGCAGAAACGGAGACAGAGGCAGAGGCAAAGGCAGAGGCAAAAGCAGAGACAGAGGCAGGGGAAGCATTAGAGGTGTGGGCCAGACTCACTTGTCATTGTGCTCTATTTGTGGTTTGACTTGAGCGATAATAAATAATTAAAAGTGCTTCCTTCCCCCTTGTCTTTTTCTCCTATAGAAAAGTTGTTCATAGATCAGGTTTAAGGTGTGTTCTCACATCTAACGTTAATGTGTGTCAGGGCTGCAAATTGCATCCTAAAACTCTGTGTTGGGCATGGGTGGGTTTATGGTATACCACTTTAACATTTGTTAGCCAGGGGTTGATTTACTGGCTATGGCTTGATGTAGTTTTTTTTCAGGCCATCTGATAACTTTTGATTGTCCTTTATTTGCAAAATTAACACATTTAAGACACAATAAGCAATGGTATGACTCTCACAAAGAAAGGAAAAACAACTGAAATGAATGACTACTCCTCTGTAAACTGGTAATCTCTGTATACCCATCGCAAGACCCACTGGTTGATGCTTATTTATTAAACCTCCTTAGGCCTCACTCCCTCCTATCTGAGATATCTACTGCAGCCCTCATCCTCCACATACAACAGCCGTTCTACCAGTCACATTCTGTTAAAGGTCCCCAAAGCACACACATACCTGGGTCGCTCCTCTTTTCAGTTCGCTGCAGCTAGCGACTGGAACGAGCTGCAACAAACACTCAAACTGGACAGTTTTATCTCAATCTCTTCATTCAAAGATTCAATCATGGACACTCTTACTGACAGTTGTGGCTGCTTTGTGTGATGTATTGTTGTCTCTACCTTCTTGCCCTTTGTGCTGTTGTCTGTGCCCAATAATGTTTGTACCATGTTTTGTGCTGCTACCATGTTGTGTTGCTACCATGTTGTTGTCATGTTGTGTTGCTACCATGGTGTGTTGTCATGTGTTGTTGCCTTGCTATGTTGTTGTCTTAAGTCTCTCTTTATGTAGTGTTGTCTCTTGTCGTGATGTGTGTTTTGTCCTATATTTATATATTTTTTTATTTTTAATCTCAGCCCCCGTCCCCGCAGAAGGCCTTTTGCCATTTGGTTGGCCGTCATTGTAAATAAGAATTTGTTCTTAACTGACTTGCCTAGTTAAATAAAGGTTAAATAAAAAATAAAAATAAAGCTCCACCATGAAAATGAAATAAATGTAGTCCTCGACAGCAGAAGAAAATCCAGTGACATTCACTGACACCTATAATTTGACGTTTTACAATGTCTTTACACATGCATTGCAAAGCAATTAAATATCATTTTCTGTAGCTGGAATAAGTCTCAAGTGTCAATTCATTGTCATGCTATAGAAAGAAACCATTCTACTGGATGGCTCAATCCTAGTGATACTTCAAAACGCAACTTAATTGAAAATGTGATTTTGCCAGGTTATTGGGTTTCCGGAAGAAAATGTTTTCCATTTTAATCTACTGCCATTCCTCTGCATTTGAACAGAAAATCATCATGAAATGAAATAGGGAGAAAATGTCTTAGCTATTAGCCACTCATTTATTTACTAGTGAACTTGAGTTTTTCTTTCAGTTGTACCAGGCTTCTTTCACTCTTTCTTTCCCTTTCCACTTTAACCCTATCCCCTCTCACAGAAACAGAAACACACAGTGACCCAACATACAGTACATCCCTCCTTCCATACAGGAACAGTGTAGAAATATGTTATCTGTGACTGTTGAATAGCTGTGAAGTATGCAGAACTGACCTTGCTCACTCCTGTGGGGGGTTGGTAAAGTGAGCTATAACGACATGAGACGCCATTAATTCACACATAACACCATCTGCCCTAAAAGGCTAAATGCAGTAACTACGAATTTGGTAAAAAATTGTTGATCTGTTGTAATAGCCAGGTATATTATCTGATTAATGTGGAATTTAGTTTCCTGACACTATAAAAAGTCAGTTGATCAGAAAATATCAGAGATGGCTATCTGTCTAGGCGTTTTACCTTTGTAGGTCAAGACACAACCTGAAGGTTTGTTTGTGAAGGCATTTCTACACTGGCCAGCTCAAATCAACCTTACATCTTGAGGTCAGTGATGTGTCCACATGATGTGATGTGCACATAAGGTACGCACCATTAAACTGCTGTTAGCCATTCCTCTCTCTGCTACTCACCATGGATATAATTGGATATAAAACATTACTGAAGACCTATAGCTCTTCTACTCCCCTCCCCTTCTTTGCATGGCCTTCCCTAGACCAATATAAACAATGAAGTACCATTAAAGTAACAGTCCAGTGTTTCCAGATTTCTATGAACAGAATATGGACAGTTACTATAAACCTCATGAGGAGCTGTTGATTAAATGTAGACAAGGGGAGGAGTTCAATAGTCCATTATTGATGATTATGGGTAACACTTGATATGAAGGGCTATGTTAAATGTGTTGTGAGGTTTGTTAGGAATGATACTGCAACACTCATACAGTAAAGGTGTTTCTGTATGACTGGTTTCATGAAGGTGTTACTCCCTTCATATAAACTGTTAATCCATTATGTCATGTTTGGATAACAGGAGGACTAAGTGTGCATCCCAAATGGCACCCTGTTCCCTATATAGTGCAGTACCTCTGACCAAAAGTACTGCATTATGTCGGAAATACTAGGGTCCCATTTGGGATGAAGCCTTAAAATAAAGAGTAAAGACTGTCAATGACCTTAACCCTTCGCTGGCCACCCCCTCCTCCACCATTCCACATCCTGTGTCACTACCCTCAACACCTGAACTGCTCTATCCTCCCTGTTGTTTTTATGTATTGATGTATTGTTGGAAGATCATTAAATGAGTGAGATTGAAATAGTGGTGTTGGGCTATTTCAAACAGACATCTCCAATAACATGATACAATCCAAATGTTTTTCTTCGTCTGTGTGTAACTACATGAAGAGGAGACCCAGCCAAGTGCAATTACACTGATGACTGCCACTCCTTCCCCTTCTCCCCCTCCCCTCCTCACTTTCAGCCCCAAACATGTCCCCTGGCCTAGTGGTGAAATACATACCTTTTAATCATAGACTACACCAACGCCACCAACGTAATCATAGACTACACCAACGCACAACTGTCATTTGCATTTGTTTGATAGCGTTCCATTGATTATATTCCAGTCTTTACAATGAGCCTGTCCTCCCCATGTTCACCTCCACCAACCTCCACTGTTATACAACCAGTGGTGTTTATAATAGGAACCCAGTCCCAGTGTTTAGGTCTGGGGTGACTGAGGCGTCTGCATCCACAGACAGACAGAGGCCTTTAGCTGCCTTCCCATCTCACCCCTGCCTTCTCATCCTGCTCAACCCATGAATAACAGTTTATGTCTGTGGAAACACACAAGATTTACAGACACTGTCAGAGAGGGGGGTTATTGGGTGTGAGGGAGGGGGCATGACAACCCTCAGTGGTGGTGGTGAATGGGGTGGAGGGGGTTGAGATATGGCAGCGATGAAAGGCGTGGCAAAAACCCAGAGCCATTTGAACTTTTTGGAGGGGAATGGCAAGCCAGCTGACAGGGCGCTCATATTTTATCCCCCTCATTTTCTGAGGGTCCTGTTCTGGAGCTGAGTGGCTCTCAATCCCTTTTGGCAGCAGGGGTTTTATTGGATAACACTGAGCGAGGATGGACCGCTGTAACCCTCGCTGGCCGGGGTGGCGGCCGAGGTGGCTACTGTGTGTGAGGGTTAATCTGTCCAGCAGCTGATTATTTGTAGGGTCATCGCGTACTTCTTTTAAGTAGTCAGAGGAATTAACCATAACTCAAATACAACTATCAATAACTATATGATCCTCGCAGAGAGATGATTCTTATTATGTGGCAGCTTTGTCTGAAGGAGGAATCGAGAGAACATACTTGCTCACAAAACCAGAAGAGTTTTTGGATGATACTTCAACATTCGTGTCTTCAACATTCGTGTCTACTAGCTCTCCAGGCCACAATTAGAGTCTACTAGGTTTTGTTAACTGTTTGTTTAGTACACCATTTTACCAGGAAATCTATAAATTAGTTGCATATTCAATGTTGTACTTGTTGACTCATAAGCCTGTCCTTGCTCATTGTATGTCTGTCAATACTGTATACTGCTTGAAAGCTTTTACCAATTACTGGACAAACATAAGGAAATGTACTTCACCTTCAGATGTTGTTGGAAAATGCTGCATCCCCAAGGGCATATCCTTCACAATAAAAACCTATTCCATTCCCTTCAATAACGTCCTATCCCACTGAGAGAGAACATTAAGTACAGTACAGCACAACATAGAAAAATAGCCATGACTCACATGGCTCACAGGTGTTGTGGTGCCAAAAAGCAGGTTTTAATCGCAACTAGGTGGTTCTGAAAATCAATATTTCTCTGAATACCTAGCCTCCGTCCCAAATGGCACCCTATTCCCTATACAGTGCACTACTTTTGACCAAAAGTAGTGCGCTAAATAGAGAATATGGTGCCATTTGGGACACATCCCTAGAATACCGGAGAATAAAACGTCCTCCTCCGCTGCTGCTGCTGCTGGATTGTCACCTCATTCAACTCCAACTCTCTTATTGCAGCCAGGAGCTGTCCAAGTACTTCCAACTATCGAGGGTTTGTGTGTGAGTGTATGTGTGTTTGTGCGTGTGCGTGAGTGCATGTGTGTGTGAGAAATACAGTCCTTATGACAGGCTCCAAAGACTCAGGAACCCTGTTTTTTTTCAGACCACATAAATATCACGCTCTTTTTTCCCCCCAAAGACCCCCACACCTCCCTTCCCGTATCCCATTGGTAGGAACCATCTTGGGGCCGTTTTGACAGAATGAAAGGCCTGATTTACACCCTGTCCACTGCAGAAATTCAATTAAAAGTGAGGACATGAATAAGGGCCTCACCTCTCTGCTGTAATCCTTTTACATTGCAGGCATTAGTCCACATGGGAAATGCTCTGAAATCATTTTTGTGTTGTGTTAAGATAATTGTATATCAAAGAAAGGCAAATAAAAAAGAAATGCCAGACGGAGAGAAATACAGTACCTTCAGAAAGTATTCACACCCCTTGACTTTTTCCAAAGTTTGTTGTGTTACAAAGTGGGATTAAAGTGGGTATATTTGTCATTTTTTGTCAACGATCTGTAATAATGGAAAATAAAACTCCCTGAGTCAATACGTTAGAACAGTGGTCACAAACCTTTTCTGAGTCAAGATTACTTTCTGAGTCAAAATGCATGCTGAGATCTACCGCTCTGAATTTTTATTAACATGACTTAAAAAATGTAAGCCTATGCAAAAAATTTACCAATTAAAAAGAGTAGTAATGAGGTTTGTGCAGTAAGCTATAGGCCCAATACATTATCACCGCTTTGCTTGAATTTACCTGCCAATGCATTGTTGTGCAGTATGATACATGCGTGGTCCCATGGTGTTTATACTTGCGTACTATTGTTTGTACAGATGAACATGTACCTTCAGGCGTTTGGAAATTGCTCCCATGGATGAACCAGACTTGTGGAGGTCTACAATTTTTTTCTGAGGTCTTGGCTGATTTCTTTTGATTTTCCCATGATGTCAAGCAAGAGGCACTGAGTTTGAAGGTAGGCCTTAAAATACATCCACAGGTACATCTTCAATTTAAAAAAAAATATATATATATTTCACCTTTATTTAACCAGGTAAGCTAGTTGAGAACAAGTTCTCATTTACAACTGCGACCTGGCCAAGATAAAGCAAAGCAGTGCGACACAAACAACAACACAGAGTTACACATGGAATAAACAAGGGTACAGTCAATAACACAATAGAAAAAAAGAAAGTCTATATACAGTGTGAGCAAATGGCGTGAGGAGGTAAGGCAATAAATAGGCCATAGTAGCGAAGTAATTACAATTTAGCAAATTCACACTGGAGTGATAGATGAGCAGATGGTGATGTGCAAGTAGAAATACTGGTGTGCAAAAGAGCAGAAAAGTAAATAAAAACAATATGGGGATGAGGTAGGTAGATTGGGTGGGCTATTTACAGATGGGCTATGTACAGCTGCAGCGATCGGTTAGCTGCTCAGATAGCTGATGCTTAAAGTTAGTGAGGGAAATATAAGTCTCCAGCTTCAGCAATTTTTGCAATTCGTTCCAGTCATTGGCAGCAGAGAACTGGGAGGAAAGGTGGCCAAAGGAGGTGTTGGCTTTGGGGCTGACCAGTGAGATATACCTGCTGGAACGTGTGCTACCGGTGGGTGTTGTTATCGTGACCAGTGAGCTGAGATAAGGCGGAGCTTTACCTAGCATAGACTTATAGATGACCTGGAGCCAGTGGGTTTGGCAACGAATATGTAGCGAGGGCCAGCCGACTAGAGCATACAGGTCGCAGTGGTGGGTGGTATCAGGGGCTTTGGTGACAAAACGGATGGCACTGTGATAGACTGCATCTAGTTTGCTGAGTGTTGGAAGCTATTTTGTAAATGACATTGCCGAAGTCGAGGATCGGTAGGATAGTCAGTTTTACGAGGGTATGTTTGGCGGCGTGAGTGAAGGAGGCTTTGTTGCGAAATAGGAAGCCGATTCTAGATTTACATTTTGGAATGGAGATGTATAATATGAGTCAAGAAGGAGAGTTTACAGTCCATCCATCACCTAGGTATTTGTAATTGTCCACATATTCTAAGTCAGAAGTGTCCAGAGTAGTGATGCTAGTCGGGCGGGCGGGTGCGGGAAGCGAATGGATGAAAAGCATGCATTTGGTTTTATTAGCGTTTATGAGCAGTTGGAGGTCACGGAAGGAGTGTTGCATGGCATTGAAGCTCGTTTTGGAGGTTAGTTAACACAGTGTCCAAAGAAGGGCCAGATGTATACAGAATGGTGTCGTCTGCGTAGAGGTGGATCAGAGAATCACCCGCAGCAAGAGCGACATCGTTGATATATACAGAGAAAAGAGTCGGCCCGAGAATTTAACCCTGTGGTACCCCCATAGAGACTGCCAGAGGTCCGGACAACAGGCCCTCCGATTTGACACACTGAACTCTATCTGAGAAGTAGTTGGTGAACCAGGCGAGGCAGTCATTTGAGAAACCAAGGCTGTTTAGTCTGCCGATAAGAATACGGTGATTGACAGATTCGGAAGCCTTGGCCAGGTCGATGAAGACGGCTGCACAGTACTGTCTTTTGTCAATGGCGGTTATGATATCGTTTAGTACCTTGAGGGTTGCTGAGGTGCACCCGTGACCAGCACGAAAACCAGATTGTACAGCAGAGAAGGTACGGTGGGATTCGAAATGGTCAGTGATCTGTTTAATAACTTGGCTTTCGAAGACTTTAGAAAGGCAGGGCAGGATGGATATAGGTCTATAACAGTTTGGGTCTAATGTCACCCCGTTTGAAGAGGGGGATGACCGTGGCAGCTTTCCAATCTTTAGGGATCTCAGACGTTACGAAAGAGAGGTTGAACAGACTGGTAATAGGGGTTGCAACAATGGTGGCGGATAATTTTAGAAAGAGAGGGTCCAGATTGTCTAGCCCAGCTGATTTGTAATTGACTCAAATGATGTCAATTAGCCTATCAGAAGCTTCTAAAGCCATGACATCATTTTCTGGAATTTTCCAATCTGTTTAAAGGCACAGTCAACTCAGTGTATGTAAACATCTGACCCACTGGAACTGTGATATAGGGAATTATACGTGAAATAATCTGTCTGTAAACAATTGTTGGAAAAAATTACTTGTGTCATGAGCATAGTAGATGTCCTAATTGACTTGCCAAAACAATAGTTTGTTAAGAAGAAATTTGTAGAGTGGTTAAAAAACGAGTTTTTATGAACCTAAGTGCATGTAAACTTCCGACTTCAACTGTATATGCAGCAGTTTGGGCCTGGCTAGTTGCGAACTGTGTGAAGACCATTTCTTTCTAACAAAGACCGTAATTAATTTACAGAATTTTACATAATTATGACATAACATTGAAGGTTGTGCAATGTAACAACAGTATTTAGAACGGTTGCGTATTTCACTGAAAGAATAAACGTTTTGTTTTCGAAATGATAGTTTCCGGATTTGACCATATTAATGACCTAAGGCTCGTATTTCTGTGTGTTTATTATATTATAATTAAGTCTATGATTTGATATTTGATAGAGCAGTCTGACTGAGCGGTGGTAGGCAGCAGCAGGCTTGTAAGCATTCATTCAAACAGCACTTTCCTGCGTTTGCCAACAGCTCTTCGCAATGCTTGAAGCACAGCGCTGTGTATGACTTCAAGCCTATTAACTCCCGAGATTAGGCTGGCAATACTATAGTGCCTATAAGAACATCCAATAGTCAAAGGTATATGAAATACCAATGGTATATAGAGAAATAGTCCTATAATTCCTGCAATAACTACAACCTAAAACTTCTTAACTGGGAATATTGAAGACTCATGTTAAAAGGAACCACCAGCGTTAACTTTTTTCTCCAACACTGTGTTTTTGCATTATTTAAACCAAATTGATCATGTTTCATTATTTATTTGAGACTAAATTGATTTCATTTATGTTTTATATTAAGTTAAAATAAAAGTGTTCATTCAGTATTGTTGTAATTGTCATTATTACAAATATATATATATATTTAAAAAATCTGATTAATCGGTATCTGCTTTTTTTGGCTCTCCAATAATCAGTATCGGTGTTGAAAAATCATAATTGGTCGACCTCTAGCTAATGGTGCCTGCATCTGATGGTCAGTCTCAGCGGAGGGAGAGAGCAGCAGACTGAGGGTCCGTCTCTCAACATCCCTCGGCTCTCCCTTTCCTCCACTGACACTGACCAAAAAGGGACACCGTCTTCCAGCTGATGGCGAAACTCATTATTTCTGCATCATGCACAAATTCATGTTGTTACTCTTATGAAAAGAGAAAGTGAAATATTCCTTGATATTAAAAAAGACCCAAGCCGCTAATAATAACAACAACACAAGCCTATAGCTACACTTTCCTACTCATTCATTACTGCTGCACTGCTTGTTGTAGCGCTGAGTGGAAATAGGAAGAAGGTGCATTTTATGGCTTATAAAAGTGTTGACAGTGCTGAGTAAGAACTTAAACATGAACTCACTCATAAAAACAGCAGCTCTTTGCTGTATTCGTTGGCAGTCTCTCTTAAGTCATGGTTTTAAACGTTTTGAAATCTCACAGTATCAATTTTTCCGTAGCTTTCTTTTATGCCTGCTACATTACTGCAGACTCGGTCATCTGAGCAATCTGATTGGCCAGCGGTAGCATAGTGCACTTGATTTCCTCTCCAAGCCCACCGGGAAGGCAGAGCTTGTACCTTCAGACACATGAAATGGCAACAGTTTGCCTACCCGCCGCGCAGGGCAGCTGAATTGGCTGTATCTACCTCCAACAGCCCGAGACTAATAAAAAAGAATAGGAACAGAAGGCTTTATTATTGGGTGTTTTACAGAAATGTTTGGTGATCGACTAGAAATCCCTTGGAGATCAACAAGTCGATCGCGATCGACTGGTTGGTGACCACAGTGTTAGAATGACCTTTATTAGCGATTACAGCTATGAGTCTTTCTGGGTAAAAGAGATTTGCAAACCTGGGTTGTACAATATTTGCCAATTATTATTTTTAAACATTTTCAAGCTCTGTCAAGTTGGTTGTTCATCATTGCAAGACAGCCATTTTCAAGCCATATATTTTCAAGACAATTTAAGTCAAAACTGTAACTACGCGTCTCAGGGATATTCAATGTAGTCTTAGTAAGTAATTCCAGTGTATATTTGGCCTTGTGCTTTAGGTTATTGTCCTGATGAAAGGTGGATTTGCCTCCCAGTGTCTGTTGGAAAGCAGACGGAAGCAGGTTTTCCTCTAAACTCCCTAGTCCTTGCCGATGACAAGCAAAACCATAACATGATGCAGCCACCACCATGTTTGAAAATATGAAGAGTGGTGATGTGGTGTGTTGTGCTGGATTTGCCCCAAACATAATTCTTTATATTCTGTACAGGCTTCCTTTTTTCATTCCGTCATTTAGGTTAGTATTGTAGAGTAACTACAATGTTATTGATCCATCCTCAGTTTTCTCCTATCACAGCCATTTAACTCTCTAACTGGTTTTATGGTGAATTCGTTGAGCAGTTTCCTTCCTCGCCTTCAATTAAGTTAGGAAGGACACCTCTATCTTTATAGTAACTGGGTTTATTATAATGGCGCCGGAGGGGATGGCTGCCGTCTTCAGGTTCCTAACCAACTGTGCTATTTGTTTGTTTTTTTCGCATTGTTTGTAAGTCATTTTGTACATAATGTTGCTGCTACCGTCTCTTATGACCGAAAAGAGCTTCTGAACTGGGCGAAGAGGGATACATTTTTAATGAGTCCGACGCAAAGGATATACTGCTTTGTCAAGACAAGGCCCAAATCCCCGTCATCAGAGTGAAGAAAATACAGAGGAAAAGGGGAAGGAGGGTGGGGTGCCTTGTCAGAAATTCTCAGACGAGTAGGTAAACCACCGTTTCCCTCCGTATTACTGACCAACATGCAATCATTGGAAAACAAACTGGACAATCTACAATTAAGACAATCCTACCAACTGGACATTCGAAACTGTAATATCTTATGCTTCACCGTGACGTGGCTGAACGACGACACAGATAATATAGAGTTGGCTAGCTTCTCTGTGCATCGGCAGGACAGAGCAGCTACGTCTGGAAAGATGAAGGGCAGGGAAGTGTGTCTATTTGTCAATAACTCCTGGTGCGTGATGTCTGATATTAAAGAAGTCTTGAGGTATTGCTCGCCTGAGTTAGAATACCTCATTATAAGCTGTAGACCACACTATCTACCAAGAGAGTTCTCATCTATATTATTCCTAGCCATCTATTTATCACCACAAACCGATGCTGGCACTAAGACCGCACTCAACGATTTGTATAAGGTCATAAACAAACAAGAAAATGCTCATCCAGAAGCCGCGCTCCTAGTGGCCGGGGACTTTAATGCAGAAAAACTTAAATCCGTTTGACCTCATTTCTACCAGCATGTCACATGTGCAAACAGAAACACATACAAAGCTCTCCCTCGCCCTCCATTTGGCAAATCTGACAATAATTCTATCCTCCTGATTCCTGCTTACAAGAAAAAACTAAAGCAGGAAGTACCAGTGACTCAGTCAATACGGAAGTGGTCAGATGACACGGATGCTAAGCTACAGGACTGTTTTGCTAGCACAGCCTGGAATATGTTCCGGGATTCCTCCAATGGCATTGAGGAGTATACCACCTCAGTCACCGGCTTCATCAATAAGTGCATCAACGACGTCATCCCCACAGTGACCGTACATACATTTCTCAACCAGAAGCCATGGATTACAGGCAACATCTGCACCGAGCTACAGGCTAGAGCTGCCTCTTTCAAGGAGAATGACACTAATCTGAACGGTTATAATAAATCTCGCTATGCCCTCAGACGAACCATTAAACAGGTAAAGCCTCAATGCAGGACTAAGATTGAATCCTACTACATCGGCTCTGACGCTCGTCAGATGTGGCAGGGCTTTAAAAATATTGTGGACTACAAAGGGAAACCCAGCCACGAGCTTTCCAGTGATGCAAGCCTACCAGACGATCTAAATGCCTTTTATCCTCGCTTCGAGGCAAGCAACACTGAAGCATGCATGAGAGCACCAGCTGTTCTGGACGACTGTGTGATCACGCTCTTTGTAGCCGATGTGAGCAAGACCTTTAAACAGGTCAACATTCACAAATCGGCAGTGCCAGACGGATTACCAGGACGTGTACTCAAAGAATGCGAGGACTAACTGGCAAGTGTCTTCATTGCCATTTTCAACCTCTACTTGACCGAGTCTGTAATACCTACATGTTTCCAGCAGACCACCATAGTCCCTGTGCCAAAGAAAGCGAAGGTAACCTTCAAAAATGATTACCGCCCCGTAGCACTCATGTCGGTAGCCATGAAGTATTTAAAATGCTGGTCATGGTTCAGATCAACACCATCATGCCGGAAACCCTAGACCCACTCCAATTCGCATACCACCCCAACAGATCCACTCAATCGCACTCCACACTGTCCTTTCACACCTGGACAAAAGGAACACCTATGTGAGAATGCTGTTCATTGATTACAGCTCAGCGTTCAATACCATATTTCCCACAAAGCTCATCACTAAGCTAAGGACCCTGGGACTAAACACCTCCCTCTGCAACTGGATCCTAAACTTCCAGACGGGCTACCCCCAGGTGGTAAAGGTAGGCAACAACACATCTGCCACGCTGATCCTCAACACGGGTGCCCCTCAGGGGTGCGTGCTTATTGCCCTCCTGTACTCCCTGTTCACCCACGACTGCGTGGCCAAGCACGACTCCAACACCATCATTAAGTTTGCTGACGACACAACAGCGGTAGGCCTGATCACTGACAACGATGAGACAGCCTATAGGTAAGAGGTCAGAGACCTGGCAATGTGTGATGCCAGAACAACAACCTCTCCCTCAATGTGAACATGACAAAGGAGCTGATCGTGGACTATAGGAAAAGGAGGGCCGAACAGGCCCCCATTAACATCGACGGGGCTGAAGTCGAAAGTTTCAAGTTCCTTGGTGTCCACCTCACCAACAAACTATCATGGTCCAAACACACCAAGACAGTAATGAAGAGGGCACGACAACACCTTTTCCCCCTCAGGAGACTGAAAAGATTTGGCATGGGTCCCCAGATCCTCAAAAAGTTCTACAGCTGCACCATCGAGTGCATCCTGACCGGTTGCATCACCGCGTGGTATGGCAACTGCTCGGCATCTGACTGTAAGGTGCTACAGAGGGTAGTGCATACGGCCCAGTACATCACTGGGCCAAGTTTCCTGACATCCAGGACCTATATATTAGGCAGTGTCAGAGGAAGGCGCAAAAATTGTCAAAGACTCTAGTCACCCAAGTTGTAGACTGTTCTCTCTGCTTCCGCACGGCAAGCGGTACCGGAGCGGCAAGTCTAGGACCAAAAGGCTCCTTAACAGCTTCTACCCCCAAGCCATAAGACTGCTGAACAATTAATGAAATGGCCACCTGGACTATTTACATTTGTTTTTACATTGCTGCTACTCGCTATTTATTATCTATACATAGTCACTTTACAAATTACCTCGACTAACCTGTACTCCCACACATTGACTCGGTACCGGTACCCCCTGTATATAGCCTCGTTATTGTTGTGTAATTTTCTTGTCACTTTTTTAATTATATTTTTTACTTTAGTATATTTAGTAAATATTTTCTTTACTATTTCTTGAACTGCATTGTTGGTTAAGGACTTGTAAGTAAGCATTTCACGGTAAGGTCTACACCTGTTTCAAATTTGATTTGAAAATCTCCCTGCTCTTTGTTGTTGAATCCGTTCTTGAAATTCACTGCTCGACTGACTTGTTATTTTGGCTTGTCATAACAAAGGGTTTGAATAATTGACTCAAAACATTTCAGCATTTCATATTTTATTAATTTGTAAACATTTATAAAAACATAAATCCACTTTGACATTATGTGTTATTGTCACGATAGTCTTGATAAGAGAGAGAGGACCAAGGCGCAGCTCGTGAAAAATACATCTTCTTTTAATGAAGGAAAAAACAAAACACTTACAAAATGAACAAAACAAACGTGAAGCTAAACCGAACTAAGTGCACACATGCAACATAGAACATAGACAATTACCCACAAACACCTAAAGCCTATGGCTGCCTTAAATATGGCTCCCAATCAGAGACAACAATAAACAGCTGTCTCTGATTGAGAACCAAATCAGGCAACCATAGACTTTCCTAAACACCTACACTGAACACAACCCCATACATACTAAAAACCCCTTAAACAATACACACACCCTAAACTAGACAAAACACACAAAGACAACCCACCCCAACTCACGCCCTGACCAACTAAATAAATAAAAGAAAAAGGAACAATAGGTCAGGAACGTGACAGTTATTGTGTGTAGATCAGTGACAAAAAAATCTAAATGTTATCCATTTTAGATCCAGACTGCAAAACAACAAAATGTGGAAAAAGTTAAGGGGTGTGAATACTTTCTGAAGGTATTGTAGATGTACTGTAGAGTGAGAAAGAGAGAGACTGAGACAGATACAATTGTTTGTTGATTTCATTTTTTTAAGGCAACTAGCTGCAATAGTGTTGTGAGTTTTCTCAACTTTTGGGAATATAACTGAACCGACATAGATTCTCAAGTCGAATTTTACTGTATGTTCACTCAACTTTGAACACTGAAAACTGAATTTTAGGTTGAGTGAACATACAATTCAAGTAGAGAATGTATTCTACATGATTTGCATATTACCCAGTGTAAAATTAAAGTATTTATGACAATACATTACATAATGTATATCATAAGGCCTTTCTTTGAGAGTTACACCCTAACACAGAAGTCTAAAACTCCTGGTCTACAGGCTACATCAAGCCTGCTAGTCACATTATGCTGGCTTGCAAAGCAATGTGCAATTCCTATCGGAATCCAGCCAGAGTGAGGATATCCAACAATTGGAACTTTAAATCACCCACAACCTGCATTGAGAATGACTGCCAGGGTAGGATAGATTGATTATTGGGACTACCTAAATCATATAAACTGGAACTGCCATCTCAGTAACAGGTGCAGAAAAGTCAAACTACTTACAGATTGGATTAGTAAATCATTTTTATTTTATTTATGTTTGTGTAGCATAATAATCAAAGAATCAATGTACGTGCAAAAACACATCTCTCTCTCTCTCTCTCTCTCTCTCTCTCTCTCTCTCTATCTCGTCACCCTCTCTCTCTCATCAACTTCGAGATATGATACTCCAACCTTTCTCAGATTTGTCCTCATCCCTCTCCCAATTTAGATGTGACCTTTTTATCCGCCTGCCACCTCAACGGTAAACTAGCTTGAGACATGAAAATAGGATAAACTCATGAAGGACATGTCAGTCTGTATGGGGCTGATGTACAGTGTTTTCTGTTGGGGGCAGGGGGCGGGCCTACAATTAGACATGGGGCTGGGTGGTGACTCACTGCAGATCCAGAACACTTGATTTGACGTGCATCTGATGTATTTATAGTGCTCTCTCTTTCTCTCTCTCTCGCTCTGCAAATGCACCACTTGTAAAATAAGCCCTCATCATAAATAATACATTGCCTGAAGTTGCTTTTCTCTCAAAATAGGATGCAAGTACAGCATGCTAGTTTCCTGCATTCATAATTGTCCCCTGCTTTATTTTATATATTTTTATTTCTCTGTCCTGTGGTGATGAGGCAGTTTCCGCCATAAAATGTCACCCTGTTCCCTATTTGGTGCACTACTTTTGACAAGAACACTATTGGCAAAAAGTCAAAAGTAGGGCACTTTATAGGGAATAGGGTGCCATTTGGGATGGCATCTCCCTTCATTAATAACTTAGTCCCTGGTTGGGATGCCCTTGTCTCGACAAGGAGCTCTAAATGTGTACAAGTGGTTAGGAGGGCAGGCAGGCACTCATCTCTGCTGCTCAATGAGCCCAGGCCCATTCTGTCCTGTCCTCCTTCTTAAGGAGGTACTTATTTATGCAGGGTGATAAAAAGTACATAAAATAAAAGCAAGACAGGGGAGTAGGGAGGGACTAGATTAGTCTGGGCCAGGGTGTTGTCATTGTGGGTAAAATGACCTAAATCCCATTAGAAACCAGGTAGTTTGGGTCCTACACACAACAAAAGTATATAGTCACATTCAGATTCCCTCTGATGTTTTCAACAGCCTGACTCCCACTATTGCAACCCACCAGGACTAAGGGTCACTCTCTCTCAACACTCCCTAGCTGGCACTGCCACCAACCTGGTCTCAGAGCCTTTTGTATTCTTATGTACGTATGTAAATCCGTGACACTCCATTTAGTATGATATGTTGCGTTTGGTATGGTTACATAAGACAGATGGTTACTTTAAAAACTTCTTAGGGATCGGATCCCGCTAGCGCGATCAAAATCGACAACATCTGGTGAAAGTGGAGCGCGCCAAATTCAAATTACAAAATTGTAATATTAAACATTCATGAACATACAAGTGTCTTACATCATTTAAAACCTTCACTTCTTGTTAATCCAACAGCGCTGTCAGATTTCAAAAAGGCTTTACGGCAAAAGCATACCATGCGATTATCTGAGGACAGCGCCCCACATCAAAATACTTTTCCAACCAGCACAGGCTTCACAAAAATCCCTAATAGCGATAAGATAAATCACTTACCTTTGAATATCTTCCTCTGTTTGCAATCCCAAGGGTCCCAGCTACACAATGACTGTTTGTTTTGTTCAATAAAGTCCTTCTTTATATCCAAAAAGTCTGTTTAGTTGGTGCCATTGATTTCAGTAATCCACTCCTTCAACATGCATACAAAGGAAAAAAAAAATCTACCGGTAAACTTCATCCAAACAAGTCAAAAAATATTTCTAATCAATCCTCAGATACCCTAATATGCAAATAAATGATAATATTTCAGACGGAAAGAACGGTGTTCAATAGAAAAGGAAAATAACGAAGAGTACACCCTCGTTCACGCGCGCCAAAAGTCTCCCTGTCTTGATGAGAACACCTTGGATAAACTACAACTACTTGTTCGTTTTTCAAGAAACAAGCCTGAAACCCTTTCTAAAGACTGTTGACATCTAGTGGAAGCCATAGAAACTGCATTCTGGGTCCTATTTTTTTGTATATTCCATAGGCTGGCATTGAAAAGGCATGTGACCTCAAAAGAAAATAATTTCCGGATGGATTTGCCTCGGGTTTTCGCCTGCCATATCAGTTCTGTTATCTTCTTATGGCTGCAGGGGGCGTATTGAAAAACTGGAAAATATGTGCCCATTTTCAAACGGCCTCTTAATCAATTTTTGCTCTTACAATATGCATATTATTACTACTATTGGATAGAAAACAGTCTCTAGTTTCTAAAAACGTTTGAATTATTTCTCTAAGTGGAACAGAACTATTTTTACAGCCCATTTCCTATCCGGAAGTGAGATTTCCAAATGCGAGGTCTCTTTTCAAGAGCTTGTCTATAAAAGGGCATGTCACTTGGGACCATAGAAACACGTCATACGCCTTCCCCTGGGTGTCATGCGGAAGTGAGAGCAGAAAGGACTTGAATATCTCGTCCAGGGTTTGAACACAACCTCTTGGAGTGAGACTTGCGCACTTTATTTTTTTTTTCTGGGCGCGAAGTAGGACCTGTACTCGGCTCCTGGAAAACGCTCGTTAAAGGTGAATATGACCTCCGGCTTCGATTTTATTTGATACATGTCACAATATCATCCTAAAGTATGTTTTTTCAATATAGTTTAATTATATTATTGAAATTTATTCTGGACTTTAGACGTGATGCGACGCAAGAATTTTGTCAAGATGGAGAGGTTAGCGTCGCACTGCCAGTGTGCTTGCTAATTCAAGAGGGAAATCGTTCGTTCTGGATCTAAATAAAGACGTTTCTGAACAAAGGACCCCTTGGAGAACATTCTGATGGAAGATCAACAAAGATAAGGACCCAATTTGGGATGCTTTTTCATATATCTGTCGAACTGTGCTATGCTACCGTTTGACTAGAATCAATGCTGCTGTGTGCTAGCTAATGTAGTAAGCTAATATAACGATATATTGTGTTTTCGCTGTAAAACACTTCAAAAATCGGAAATATTAGCTCTATTCACAAGATCTTTGTCTTTCATTAGCTATCCACCATATATTTTTCTGAAATGTTTTATGATGTGTAATTAGTAGTTGACGTTGGTGTCTGTATTTTCTCTGGCTACTCCCGTGCGATTTTTGACTGTAGCTATGATGGTAGCAGTAATGTAAAACTGATTTATAGCTAAAATATGCACATTTTTTGAACAAAACATAGATTTATTGTGTAACATGTTATAGGACTGTCATCTGAGGTAGTTTTTTCTAGGTTATTTAGGTTGGTTCTAGGTTAGTTAGGTTGGCTTGTGCATGCTACTTGCATCCTACTTGTGCTGTGAAAAATGTCTGTCCTCTTTTTTATTTGGTGGTGAGCTAACATAAATATATGTGGTGTTTTCTCTGTAAAACATTTAAAAAATCGGACATGTTGGCTGGATTGACAAGATGTTTATCTTTCAAATGCTGTATTGGACTTGTTAATGTGTGAAAGTTAAATATTTTTAAAAAATAGATTTTGAATTTCGCGCCCTGCACTTGAGCTGGCTGTTGTCATATTGTGGGCGGCCTCGGGCTTGCAGCCAGAAGAAGTTATACTCACAGACATTATTTTAACAGTTTTGGAAACTTCAGAGTGTTTTCTATCCAATTCTACCAATTATATGCATATCCTAGCTGTCACGACTTCCGCCGAAGTCGGTCCCTCTCCTTGTTCGGGCGGCGTTCGGCGGTCAACGTCACCGGCCTTTTAGCCATCGCCGATCCACTTTTCATTTTCCATTTGCTTTGTCTTAGTTTTACACACCTGGTTTCTATTCCCCAATTACATGTTCATTATTTAACCCTCTGTTTTCCACATGGTTTTTGTGCGTGATTGTTTTATGTATGTTTGGTCCGTTATTGTGGGCTCGGTATTGCGACATGTTATTGGAATATTTGAGTAAAGTTACTTGTGTTACTCACCTCTGCTGTCCTGCGCCTGACTCCTCTGCACCAGCTACACCCAGACCATTACACTAGCTTCTAGGCCTGAGTAACAGGCAGTTTACTTTGGGCACGTCAGTCATCTGTAAATTCAGGATACTGCGCCCTAGCCTTAAGTTTTAAGACAAAAACAAATGGAGGGTTGTTGTGAGTTCGAATCTCATCACGGACAATTTAGCATTTTAGCTAATTAGCAACTTTTCAACTACTTACTACTTTTTAGCTACTTTGAAACTATTTAGCATGTTAGCTAATCCTTTCCCTAACCTTATCCCTTTTAGCTAATCTGTCACCTAACCCTAACCTTAACCCTTATAGCTAACCCTTCCCCTAACCCTTAACCTAATCTTAACCCTTTAACCTAACTCCTAAATGTATCCCTAACCCTAACCACTAGCCCAGCTAATATTAGCCACCTAGCTAAAATTCATAATATATCATATGTTTTGCTAATTTGTAACATATTGTACATTTAGCAAATGTGTAAAAAATAGTACACTTGCGAATTCGTAACATATTATACGAATTGTAATTCGTAACATATCACACAAAATGGGTGAAGTACATCCACAAATTAATACATACCATACAAAAAGTAACATATCATACTAAACAGAGTGTCTCGGATTTACGTACAGAGCAATACGGAATGCTCTGAGACTAGGTTTCTGCCACCGACCCCCTACTTTCCGACTCTGCTGCTCCCCAATCACACACACATGCACACGGTGAAGGGCAACATGCACACATGCACATATACACACACACAAACAATGGAGGGTGAAGGAGTGAGGGCCGGGCAGCTCCATGTGGGGTGGTGGTGAGGAGCCATTTCCTGCTTTAATCGCTCCATAACGATAACATCTGGTCCTGAGCTACTAATCAAGGAGAGAGGTGGGTAGGAGTCTGGCACTTGAAAATGAAGATCTAGCTAGCTCTCACACACACACACACATACACACACACACACACACACACACACGGGAAAAATGTTTAAGATGTATCGTTAGTATCGTCCTAGCCGGCATTTGGCAAAAGTGTTTCTCTATTTGCATTTATCTGCCATCACCATCATTCCTCTGAGGCCACAGCTTGTTTTTCTCATTCACAGTGTCTGTGTGACACAACATGGGTCCCATACCATCTGTTGCTGTGTGTCAGCCTGCTCAGTGACCTATTGAGAAACATGGAAACTGTTAACCCCCCATGGACCCATATGTAGTGTTCAACTTCAACTTCTAGTTCAAGTTTATTTTCCATGTAATAAATACTGTACATTGCAGGGTTGGGGTCAATTCCATTTTAATTCCATCTAAATTCCAGTCAATTCAGGAACTACAGTGAAATTCCAATTCCAATTCTCTTCAATGCTATTTGATGAGAAAAAATTGAATTTGGTTTACTTTTTGAATTTACTGGAATTTAAATGGAATTGACCCCAACCCTGGTACATAGGACATCCTTCTCACCAGACATTAGTTTAACACTTGTTTGATATGACAAAAAACTGTCTCTCACCCTCAGGTAACCCTGGTGGTCTTTTGACCTTGTAAAAGGAAAACTGATGTTCAGTTTTAGTTGTATGGACTCAAAGTCTTATACTTCACACAGCTTCATGGGACTTTCTATCTGTAAAGCCAGAAATGTATTTTATTTTTAAATCATTATTCTACTTCCATTGATCGCCCCATCTTCTCTGACTGCATCTTAACCCTGAGATCGTATGTTGTTGGTTCAAGGAAACGAGAGGAATATTGTGCTAATGTTGATTGAGTAAACATATGCCACCAAAAACACAAGGACGGGGGTCTTTAGATGGGCAACACCATTAGTTGGGGGGTCTCTGTATGTCAGAACTCCCATACTGTGGGATATAAAAGAGGCCCTGTGTGTCCACAAGCGCTCTCATTTGTTGACTTCTGTAACCGTAAAAGCCTTGGTTTCATGCATGCTAACATCAGAAGCCTCCTCCCTAAGTTTGTTTTACTCACTGCTTTAGCACACTTCGCCAACCCTGATGACCTTGCCGTGTCTGAATCCTGGCTTAGGAAGGCCACCAAAAATTCTGAGATTTCCATCCCAAACTACATCATTTTCCATCAAGATAGAACTGCCAAAGGGGGAGGAGTTGCAATCTACTGCAGAGATAGCCTGCAAAGTTCTGTCATACTTTTCAGGTCTATGCCCAAACAGTTCTCCAGAAATAAGTCTCTCACTGTTGCCGCCTGTTATTGACCCCCCTCAGCTCCGAGCTGTGCCCTGGACACCATATGTGAATTGATTGCCCCCCATCTATCTTCAGAGTTCGTCCCTTTATGTGACCTAAACTGGGATATGCTTAACACCCCGGCCGTCCTACAATCTAAACTAGATATCCTCAATCTCACACAAATCATCAAGGAACCCACCAGGTACAACCCTAAATCCGTAAACATGGGCACCCTCATAGATATTATCCTGACCACCTTGCCCTCCAAATACACCTCTGCTGTTTTCAATCAGGATCTCAGCGATCACTGCCTCATTGCCTGCATCCGTTATGGGTCCGCGGTCAAACGACCACACCTCATCCCTATCATAACCGAGATTGATAAAAGACAGTACTGTGCAGCCTTCTTCATCGACCTGGCCAAGACTTTTGACTCCGTCAATCATCGTATTCTTATTGGCAGACTCAACAGCCTTGGTTTCTCAAATGACTGCCTCGCCTGGTTCACCAACTACTTCTCAGACAGAGGTCATTGTGTCAAATCGGAGGGCCTATTGTTCGGACCTCTGGCAGTCTCTATGGGGGGTACCACAGGGTTCAATTCTTGGGCGGACAATTTTCTCTGTATATATCAATGATGTCGCTCTTGCTGTGGGTGATTCCTTGATCCACCTCTACGCAGACAACACCATTCTGTATACATCTGGCCCGTCTTTGGACAATGCCACACAACACTCCTTCCGTGACCTCCAATTGCTCTTAAACGCTAGTAAAACTAAATGCATGCTCTTCAACCGATCGCTGCCCGCACCCGCCCGCCCGACTAGCATTACTACTCTGGACGGTTCTGACTTGAGAACATGTGGACAACTACAAATACCTAGGTGTCTGGCTAGACTGTAAACTCTCCTTCCAGACTCATATTAAGCATCTCCAATCCAAAATTACATCTTGAATCGGCTTCCTATTTCGCAACAAGCCTCCTTCACTCACGCTGCCAAACATACCCTCGTAAAACTGACTATCCTACCGATCCTCGACTTCGGCGATGTGATTTACAAAATAGCCTCCAACACTCTACTCAGCAAACTGGATGCAGTCTATCACAGTGCCATCCGTTTTGTCATCAAAGCCTCTTCGGCTGGCCCTCGTTTACATATTCACTCTTTGGCTGGCCCTCGTTACATATTCGTCGCCAGACCCACTGGCTCCAGGTCATCTAAGTCTTTGCTAGGTAAAGCCCTGCCTTATCTCAGCTCACTGGTCACCATAGCAACACCCACCCGTAGCACGCGCTCCAGCAGGTATATCTCACTGGTCAGCCCCGAAGCCAACACCTCCTTTGGCCACCGTTCCTTCCAGTTCTCTGCTGCCAATGACTGGAACGAACTGCAAAAATCGCTGAAGTTGGAGACTTACATCTCCCTCACTAACTTTAAGCATCAGCTATCTGATCAGCTTACCGATCGCTGCAGCTGTACATAGCCCATCTGTAAATAGCCCATCCAACTACCTACCTCTTCCCCATATTGTTTTCATTTTTATTTTTTGCTCTTTTGCACACCAGTATTTCTACTTGCACATCATCATCTGAACATTTATCACGACAGTATTAATTTGCTAAATAGTAATTCGCATCTATGGCCTATTTATTGCCTTACCTCCTTAACTCCATTTGCACACACTGTATATAGACTTTTCTATTGTGTTATTGACTCTTCTTTTGTTTATCCCATGTGTAACTCTGTGTTGTTGTTTTTTGTTGCACTGCTTTGCTTTATCTTGGTCAGGTCGCAGTTGTAAATGAGAACTTGTTCTCAACTGGTCTACCTGGTTAAATAAAGGTGAAATAAAAATGAATAAATAAAAGGTCTAGATCAGTGCTGGAACATCACTTAGTCTGATTAGAGCTAGTTCAACTGGTGGTGATGTTTGATGAGCTATTCAACTGTACAATTACAATTTTTATCTCACAACAGTGGCTTTAATGGATGGCTCCATCATAAACATCATAAACACAAAATGCGTTATCCATCCGGCTCAAAGGGTGGCCATACAATATATACCCCATCCCTTCTAACCATCCAACTTGATTTATCGCTGTCCAACGCAGTTCTCAAGCTATTAATTGAATAGTGTGGCTACTGAACAATCCAATAATACCATGACCCCTCCAATATTCCTCCATAACACTGCAACATCCACTCAATCTGCGTCCCAAATGGCACAATACTTTTTTATCAGGACCCATAGGGCTCTGCTCAAAAGTCTCACACCCTGATCTGTTTCACCTGTGTTGTGCTTGTCTCCACCCCCCTCCAGGTGTTGCCCATTGTCTTCCTTATCCCCTGTGCATTTATACCTGTGTTTACTGTTTGTCTGTTGCCAGTTCGTCTTGTCTTGTCAAGCATACCGGCGGTTTTCCCCTGCACCTGTTTTTCCTCCCTAGTCCCTGTTTTCTATTTTTCCCGGTTTTGACCATTCTGCCTGCTATTCTGTACCTTGTGACACTGCCCTGGATTGCTGGCTTCTGCCTGCCCTGAGCCTGCCTGCCGTTCTGTACCTTTCGGACTCCGCTCTTTATTACTGACCTCTGCTTGACCTGTCATTTACCTGCCCCGTGTTGCTGTAATACACGTTTGTTACTTCGAACTGTCTGCATCTGGGTCTTATCCTGAGGTCGGATAAAAAGTAGTGCACTATGTAGGGCAGTGGTCACCAACCTCTTCGTAGTCAAGATCCCTTTCTGAATCAAAATGCAAACCAAGATCTACCGCTCAGATCTTTTTTTTAGCATGACTTTTAAAAAATGTACCTATGCAACACTAACCTATTAAAAACAGTACTGAGGTTTGTGCAGTAGGCCATAGTGCTGGTTGTAGTGGAAGTGGGGAGAACGTGCATTTTATGGCTTAAGAATTTAAACATGAACTCACTCATAAAAACAGCAACGTTTTGCTTTATTCGTTGACAGTCTCTTTCTAGTCATGGTTTTAAAAGTTTTTAAAACTCACAGTAGAAACTTTGCTGTAGCTTTCTTTTACGTCTGCTACGTTACTGCAGACACGGTAATCAGAGACATCCAATTGGCCAGTGGTAGGCCTATAGTGCACTTGATTACCTCTCCGAGCCCACCGGGAAAGCAGAGTTTGTACTTTCAGACACCTGAAGTGGTTAAAAATGGGAACACTTCGCCTACCCGGCGTGCAGGGTAGCCGAATCGGGTGTACCTACCGCCAGCAGCGCGAGAAAAATGTAAAAATGAATAAAAAAGTACGCAAGGCTTTATCGTTGTTTTTTTTACAGGATTGTTTGGTGATCCACTAGGAATGCCTTGGAGATTGACCGGTTGGTGACAACTGATGCAAGGAATATGTTGCCAGTTGGGCCGCAGACTCAGACCTTAGCGAGGGACCTAAAGGCTTGTCATCTTGTATTTTCATTTATTTAACTAGGCAAGTCAGTTAAGAACAAATTCTTATTTACAATGACAGCCTACACTGGCCAAACCCGGACGATGCTGGGCCAATTGTGCGCTGCCCTATGGGACTCCAAATCACAGCCGGTTATGATAAAGCCTGGATTCGAACCAGGGTGTCTGTGGTGACACCTCTAGCACTGAGATGCAGTGCCTCAGACTGCTGCACCACTCGGGAGCCCATGTTGTCTGGGACGGATGTAGTTTGTGCTGCAGAGAAGGGGACAGAGGGAGAGATGGAGGAAGTTAGGGAGGGATGACGAGAGAGAGGGAAATGAGAGAGAGAGTGAGAGAGAGAGAGAGAGAGAGAGAGAGAGAGAGAGAGAGAGAGAGAGAGATATTCATGGTGACATTTCACTGAAGCCTTCCATCATTCAGCTCTCAGGCTGTCACCAAGCATTACAGAACACATCACAGATACATTTGTAACCTTCTATGACAGCCTTATGACAAATGGCTGTCAGTAAGAAGCAGCGAGTGATTAGCGCTAGCAGCATAAGAGGACAGTGGACCCTATATAGTCAAAAGTAATGCAGTATAAAGGGAACAGGGAGTCTGATGGGAACAAGAAGAAGAAGAGAGGAGCTGCTCCTGACCTTTGGTAGGAGAGGAGAGGGATAAGTAATGTCAAATAACTGACATGAGAGTGACATGTCAAAGAGTGCGACGTTAGATTCGATGTGTTGGGAGCGAGAAGGGTGAAAACGTCACAGGAAAAAAACTGTTGAAATTGCGTTCTGTATCTTTGAGCATTTTTCTCTACAACAAGACCAATGGGAGAACAACTGTATACACAGGTGGTCAGAATGAAATGATTATGCTTCAAGAAGATGTGTAGGTTATGATGAGGTTCTGTCACATGAAGATGTGTAGGTTATGATGAGGTTCTGTCACATGAAGATGTGTAGGTTATGATGAGGTTCTGTCACATGAAGATGTGTAGGTTATGATGAGGTTCTGTCACATGAAGATGTGTAGGTTATGATGAGGTTCTGTCACAAGAAGATGTGTAGGTTATGATGAGGTTCTGTCACATGAAGATGTGTAGGTTATGATGAGGTTCTGCCACATGAAGATGTGTAGGTTATGATGAGGTTCTGTCACAAGAAGATGTGTAGGTTATGATGAGGTTCTGTCACATGAAGATGTGTAGGTTATGATGAGGTTCTGCCACATGAAGATGTGTAGGTTATGATGAGGTTCTGTCACATGAAGATGTGTAGGTTTTGATGAGGTTCTGTCACATGAAGATGTGTAGGTTATGATGAGGTTCTGTCACATGAAGATGTGTAGGTTATGATGAGGTTCTGTCACATGATGATGTGTAGGTTATGATGAGGTTCTGTCACATGAAGATGTGTAGGTTATGATGAGGTTCTGTCACATGAAGATGTGTAGGTTTTGATGAGGTTCTGTCACATGAAGATGTGTAGGTTATGATGAGGTTCTGTCACATGAAGATGTGTAGGTTTTGATGAGGTTCTGTCACATGAAGATGTGTAGGTTATGAGGAGGTTCTGTCACATGAAGATGTGTAGGTTATGATGAGGTTCTGTCACATGAAGATGTGTAGGTTATGATGAGGTTCTGTCACATGAAGATATGTAGGTTATGATGAGGTTTTGCCTCACATTTCAATACCTCAAATAGAGGCCTACTACTAATCTACTACTTCTTTGAATTCATACCCCACTCTGTTGTTTTTGATACAACTTTTTGGGCCAATGCACTAGGGATAATTTGTTTAACTCTCTCTATTCTGTATGCACAGACATTCTGCTTCTCCCTTAAGACCCAAAACATTCACGTCATCCATATTGATTAGCCTACACCAGATGCCTTTTGGGGATGCAAGCAATTGTTGAAAATTCAACTGCTTTCTAATGGAAAAGGAGGGCAAAGCATGTTTAATCCATACACATGCTTTGAATGATTTATTAACACTTATTTGGGTATGGAACCAATTTGTTTTATTACATGGTTTTGTTTATTTATTGAGCAGTGTGAACTATGTTAAAAATTAATTGGCAAATAATTGCTAACATAGCAAGACTTCATGCAGCAATGCTTGGTGAAATATTGCTTTACAAAGTGATCCAGAATGACCCCCTGTGTGAGGAGAAATGCTCCCAGCAGAATCAGCCTTTATTAAAAAGCTCTTACATAGCTAATGGAAGATATTACACATACCACCGATTGATGTTTAATTAAACTGATTTGATGTTTTATATTGACTGTGAAGAGGGAGAATTTAATTACAAATGGCAAGATGATGTTGGTTTGGATGGATGCTTGGTTAATTGCATTTTAGCTGTTTTGTTGTCATCTGTCTTCCTTATTCCTCAATTTCACTCCTCCTAAGTTTCATTCTGTAGTTTTCAGCCATAGCTCTCTCAATTCAATTCAAATGGGCTTCATAGGCATGGGAAACATATGTTAACATTGCCAAGGCAAGTGAAATAAACAATCACAAATTAACAGTTAAAGGTCTAATGCAGCTGTTTTTATCTCAATATAACATTTCTGGGTAACAATTAAGTACCTTAATGTGATAGTTCAATTAAAGTGGTCAAAATGCTGAGAGAAAAAAATAGCCTACTAGCAAAGAGCAATTTCTCAAGCAAGTATTTTGCTAGGACTGTCTGGGAGTTGTCTGAGTGGGGAGGGAAAAACTGAAAACTAGCTGTTATTGGCACAAAGGTTAGGAACTCTTTCTTATTGGTCTATTAACTAATTTACCGCCTGGTGATGTCACCAGGCAGTCCAAAACTCCATCCCACCAAAACAGTCTGAAATATCAGGTGTTCTTTTCAAAAAGCTCTTACACTTAAAGAGCATTGTCATCACGTTCACAATTTCACAGTATTATTCCAACCTCAGTGTAGAAATATATATAAAACACAGGAAAGTCCAATTTTTGACTGCACTGGGCTTGAACATTAAAGCGGCAATCAATAGTTGAAACAATAAAAAAGTGCTTCTGTAAAAAGGTGAGGAATGGGGCTGGAGGAATGTAACTACTCAAATCCATTGACAAAACTGAGGATGCAAGGACTGACCATCCATGATATCAAATTATAGTTTTAACCATGTTGTGAGACTATATAGTAATTGTTTACATTTACTTTGTTTACAAACATTTGGGTTGTGATGGGGTACGAAAGTTGAACTAAGCTCATTTAGCTTAGTTGAGGCATTTATAAGTTCTATTCTTCAAGAATCAATGGGTACATATCCTTCATTTATACCTCCAAAAATGAATGGTTTCCCTTTTCTTATCGCAACAGGTAACACATTTTCCTGCGATGATTGCACACTGCCATATATATGGGAGCTTGTCAATAACTGATTTGTTTTCAATTTATGTTTTCAAAATACGTGTCTCTTATATGTCAAACATTTGGCAGGTTTAAAGTGCAGCTTAGTTTCCACCTCATTTTGTAGGCAGTTGGCACATAGCCTGTCTTCTCTTGAGACCCAGGTCTGCCTATGGCGGCCTCTCTCAACAGCATGGCTGTGCTCACTGAATCTGTACATTGTCCATTTTTTCCTCCGTTTTCTATCAGTCACAGCGGTCAGATAGTCTGCCGCGTGTACTGTCTGTTTATGGCCAAATGCTGTGTTGAGGATTTGTTTGGTAGGTAGTGGTTTGTGAACTTAGCCTCGTGACTTGCTGGATGAGGGGACTGACTTTATACATAGATTTGATCAAATCTTCCCCTCAACACTGCTTTTATTACATTTGTACAGGAGACATTCATGCTTTTTTCTAAATCAACAAAGGTTCACATTATGTTGGTTCACATGGGTGTCAATAAGGGAGTTCAGGGTGTAAATATGATCAGTTGTGCGGTAATTTGGTAAGAATCCAATTTGGCTTTTGGTAAGGAAACTTTGTCCAATAAGGAAGTCTAAAAGTCTTAAATTAATAATACTACAAAGTACATTCGCCAGGTTACTGTTCACATAGATGCCTCTGTAATGTTGGGGTCAAATGTATCTCCACTCTTTAAGGTTTTGAGTCCTTCATTCCAAATCTCAGGGAAATAGCCTACACGTAATGTTAGATTTAAACATTTTAAGAAAGCCAATTGGTATTTTTCTGAGGTTTTTGGCTTTGATGGACTGAATTGTTGTCTTCATTCCTGTTCAGTGATGGGGAAATCAAGTGGATTTTGGTTATCCGTTATGATCAATTCCAATTTCTTCAAATTGGTGCTGTTGCAAATAATGTTCTAAAAGGATTATTCCATATTATTTCAATTTTGGATCCTCAATTCTTCTGGGTTTTTTGTTTGTTTGTTAACCCGTGTAGGTCTAAGTCCTTAGATAGCAACATCTACTTAGCTAACTTATGTGTCACACCCTGTTTCACCTGTCCTTGTTATTGTCTCCACCCCCTCCAGGTGTCGCTTGTTTTCCCCAGTGTATTTATCCCTGTGTTTCCTGTCTCTCTGTGCCAGTTCGTCTTGTATGTTAGTCAAGTCAACCAGCGTATTTTTCCCGTACTCTTTTTTTCTCTCTATTCTCTTTTTGATAGTCCTCCTGGTTTTGACCCCTGCCTGACTCAAATCAAATCAAATCTTTCCAGCCTGCCTGATCATTCTGCCTGCCCTTCAGTACCTTTTGGACTTTCAACTGGTTTTGATCCTTTTGCCTGTTCACGACCATTCTCTTGCCTTCCCCTATTGGATGAATAAATATTGTAAGACTCCATCTGCCTTCTATGTCTGCATCTTGGTCTCGCCTTGTGTCATGATAATATGAATAGTGGCGGCAGCTGACTGACTGAATACCCGGGGCGCGAGGTGGTTGGAGTTGTCAACAAAGCAACATGAGAGAAATATGATGCCAAGTTTTCGAACTACAGGTATTTTCTTGGAGAAGCTATATTAAGCGAACTTTGCATTTAAAAAACAGCACAAATACACATATTTCACTGTTGCATGTCAACAACCGAATGACCGCTGCTGCACATGCTGCCACTGTTCTGAACAGATTAGATTATACTATTTAGAATGAGCAGCCAGCTCACAAACAAACGAGTGAACCAGGGAGAATGCAACAAGCATGCAGATGCAATAAGTGAAAACACATTATCTAACTGGGGATAGCAAGCTAATGTAATGTCACAAAGCATGATGTGCTAGCCAGTTAACTATCATTCTGAAATAACTTCATATTTTAGTTAGTCAGATATTAGTGTAGAAAGATTTGAGATTGGCATGGGAGCTAACTAGCTAGCAAGCTTCCAGCTAGCTGCGTATCAAAAGGTAGATAACTGGTTGTTTAAAAAAAAAAAATCAACCAAACTATTTCTCGAAATTACTGTAGCTGGCTAATTCATTTGATCATGCTTTGTAATACACCTGGTTTTATACTGTTTTAGTCCACACAACATGTCGCCCTGTCACCTACAGTAGAACCTGATGAACAACATGGAGGGAAACTAGCCAGCCACCATCATGCTTTTTTTATCCTACCAGATCTGCAATGAGAAGTTTAAATCTAGTGCATCCCTCTGTCCTTTGACTCTTGTTGGATATAGATGTCTGGTTTATCGGGTTCCAGGCTCCAATGACTGTTATGATCATTTATTTACAAGTTAATTACAATTTGCTTTTTGCTTTAGCGCCATCTGCACCAAAAATAGCAGATCTAGTCTCGCGAGCGGAAGTAAGCCGTCGGGCACATGACACTCATTGGGAGGGAGACTAGAGCAGACAAAAAAGTTCTGACTGAACGCACATTTGAGCTCCCCAGGATGGTCCATTGACTTTGTGCTGTTATAATTTATGCTATGAAATCCTGCGATTTCATTGGGGCAGTTCATCTCATAGCAAACGGCTGGCAAAACAATCCAAGCAATGTTCACACAGCCTACTCGCCTTCGGAGGCGGAGCTGCTGCTGCTGGCAGTTACCGATGGGCAGAGTAGTTAGTAATTGAACAGCTTGTTTCGAACAATATATTTTTGAAACATGAAAATTTACTAATTAATTGCGACTACAGGGGGTGCTGTTCCGAATTAGCATTTTGTCGTCTCCAAATTAAACTGCCTAGTACTCAATTCTTGCTCGTACAATATGCATATTATTAATTATATTGGATAGAAAACACCTTCTAGTTTCATACAACGTTGAAATGATGTCTGTGGGTGACCCAGAACTCTTTCTACAGCGAAATCCATGACAGACAGTGAAAGGTCTGAGAGCGAAGCTCTGGTTTCAGATCAGTTTTTAAGGTCTCTGTCTATCCTATGGAACGACACGAACTGCACCCGCCTTCCCCTGGATGTCAGTAACCAATGAGAAGTGGAATGGGCCTTCTCCGTAGCTCTCAGAGGTTATAAAAGACCAAGGAGTGAGAGTAGCCCCCCTTTCGACGCTCGCCCTTACGCAGGAAGGGACCTCCGGACGCCATTTTCACAGGCTCGGTTATCAACTTGAAATGTATCCGTCTGTAATTTAATTCGATATAGGACTTAGAAACATCATAAGGTAGTTAATTTAAACCGTTTTATAGCAATTTATATCCGTTTAGTGCGATTTTGAGGAATTTCTTTGTTGTGCACTCTGAAACTTTGGACACGTTTTGGGGTCCCGTTCGATCGTTAGTGGATATTTCGAAGGACAGAGGACATCTATCGACCAAAAGACGTTTATAACATAGAAAGGATACATTGCCCAAGAATATGATGGAAGAACAGCTCAAAGTAAGCAATATTTAATATGATAAATTGTTGTTCTGTCGAAATATTTTAAACGCATATTTCGCCATTTTGTTTGGTATAGCTTCACTTGGCGAACCCTGTATTGAAAAGTAAGGATAATTTTACAAATGTAAATCAGCGGTTGCATTAAGAACTAATTTGTCTTTCGATTCCTGTCAACCCTGTATTTTTTAGTCAAGTATATGATTAGCTTTCAATTAAACTAGATCACTCTGATAGATGACGTCAGACATATTGAGGCTTGATTTCCTAGTATTTTTATTGTGTAACCACGGTTTTGTATGGCTAAATATGCACCTTTTCGAACAAACTGTATATGTATGTTGTAAAATGATGTTACAGGAGTGTCATCGGAAGAATTCTGAGAAGGTTAGTGAAAAAATTAATATCTTTTGGCGGTGATTACGTTATAGCGCTCTTTGGCTGGAATCGATGCTCTGGTAACGTTTGCACATGTAGTATGCTAACTTATCGATTTATTGTGTTTTCGCTGAAAAACGCTTAGAAAATCTGAAATATGGTCTGAAATCACAAGAACTGGGTCTTTCCATTGCTATGCTTTGTCTATTTTTATGAAATGTTTTATGATGAGTAAATTGGTCATACACGTTGCTCTATCTAGTAATTCTAGTCGATTTGTGATGGTCGGTGCAATTGTAAACTGTGATTTCTACCTGAAATATGCACTTTTTTCTAACAAAAACTATCCTATACCATGAATATGTTATCAGACTGTCATCTGATGGTTTTTTTTATAGGTTATTGGCTATCAATATCTTAGTTGAGCCGAATTGGTGATAGCACCTGAAGGAGTAAGAAACTGATGGAGTTAGAATAGTGGTGTATTTTGCTAACGTGTTTAGCTAATAGATTTACATATTTTGTCTTCCCTGTAAAACATTTTAAAAATCTGAAATGGTGGCTTTATTCACAAGATCTGTATCTTTCATCTGGTGTCTTGGACTTGTGATTTAATGATATTTAGATGCTACTATCTACTTGTGAAGCTATGCTAGCTATGCTAATCAGTGTGTGGGGGGTGGGGGGTGATCCCGGATACGGGGTTGAGGTTCGGTAAAGGTTAACAACACTTTTGTGACCATTTAAAACATAAATCATGAATTATACAGTACCAGTCAAAAGTTTGGACACACCTACTAATTTCAGGGTTTGTCTTTATTTTTACTATTTTCTACACTGTAGAATATTAGTGAAGACATCAAAACTATGAAAGAACACATGGAATCGTGTAGTAACCAAAAAAGTGGTATATTGGTACTGTATATTGTTACATTTTTGTAATTCTTAAAAAATATATATATATAATAATTTTGCCATGGTAGGTTGGCCACCACTGCATATGGAATTATTTTAAGATGGTCATAAAATAGATAATTTAGCAATTTGATTTAGAATTTTAGGAACCCTGTAGGTATAAAATAAATATATATAAAAAACTTTTAATAAAACATTGAATTTGGCATTTACTGCTATAGCCCATAGAAACCCATTGAATAACACATTTGTAGCCTACATTGCAAAACAGACAGTTCAAAAGAAAATCGTAAGGAATAAGGTTTGGAAGTGTCTGTCCGATATCTGAGACAAACATTATGTATAAAAGTATGTTAACACCACTTCAAATTAGTTCCACACTGCCTCTGGAAGCAAAGCACAAGAACTGTTCATGAAATGGGTTTCCTAAGATCACCATGCGCAATGCCAACTGTCAGTTGGAGTGGTGTAAAGCTCTGGAGCTCTACATTGGACTCTGGATCATTGGAAATGCTTTCTCTGGAGTGATGAATCACTCTTCACCATCTGGCAGTCTGACGGACTAATCTGGGTTTGGCGGATGCTAGGTGAATACTACCTGCCCCAATGCATAGTGCCAACTAAAATTTGATGGAGAAGGAATAATGGTCTGGGGCTGTTTTTCATAGTTTTGTGCTAGGCCCCTTAGTTCCAGTTAAAGGAAATCTTAACGCTATAGTATACAATGACATTCTGGACAATTATGTGCTTCCAACTTTGTGGCAACAGTTTGGGGAAGGCCCTTTCCTGTTTCAGCATGACAATGCACTGGTGCACAAAGCGAGGTCCATACAGAAATGGTTGGTTGAGGTTGGTGTGGAAGAACTTGACTGGCCTGCACAGAGCCCTGACCTCAACCCAATCGAACACCTTTGGGAGATTGGAACACTGCGAGCCCGACCTAATCGCCCAACATTAGTCTCCGACCTCACTAATGCTCTTGCTGCTGAATGGAAGCAAGTCCCTGCAGCAATGTTCCAACATCTAGTGAAAAGCCTTCCCAGAAGAGTGCAGGCTGTTATAGCAGCAAAGGGGGGACCAACTCCATGTTAATACCCATGATTTTGTAATGAGATGTTCCACAAGCACGTGTCCACATACTTTTGCTCATGTAGTGTATAGAAAAAATGTAGACCCATGCTTGTTCACGTTATTTTATCCGCTTTTGATATTGGTGACACGTTAGTTTGTAGCTCCAATGGTTCGGTCTGGACAGTCGGTTATGTGAGAAGACCTCCTCGAAATGAGGATGTCCACGACAGAGAGTTCAGACGACTGCCGCAAAGCTTGTGGATGTCATAGAACCAAACAACACTGTCATGTTCTTGAGAGTCTCATCTTTTGATGGTGGGGACATATTAGTTTGAAGCTCACACGGTTTGGGTTTTACAGACAATTTAATTACGATGTTGTTGTCCGGATCCTCTCATGTTAGAAAAATACTGCTTTCACAAGCCCTATGTTAAGGAATAGGTGCAAACATGATATCCTCAGAAAGAGGGGATTGAGCTGCGGCCACTAGAAGAAACGGTGAGTTTCTAGCATAAACACACGGGGAGCTATTCAATATTCAAAAAGACGTCACCATGTGATGCAGGGGTGCATCAATTGACTCTAAGTTCCAATGGTGAAATCAAATCAAATCTCATGTGCCGAATACAACTGGTGTAGACTTTACAGTGAAATGCATGCTTACAAATCTTTCCCAATGATGCAGAGTTTAAAATAAAATATAATAAAATAGTAACTAACACAAGAGCAGTAAAAGGAGCTGTACACAGGGAGTACCAGTACCAGATCAATGTGCAGAGGTACGAGGTTCCTAGGGTAGATATGTATATGAAGGTAGGGTAAAGTGACTAGGCATCCGGATAGATAATAATACGAGTAAAATAAAGAACAGAGAAGCAGCTGCAAATGATGAGTGTAAAAGTGTGTGAGTGACTATATGTAAACTTAGCAAAAAAAGAAACGTCCCTTTTTCAGGACCCTGCCTTTCAAAGATAATTCGTAAAAATCCAAATAACTTCACAGATCTTCATTGTAAAGGCTTTAAACACTGTTTCCCATGCTTGTTCAATGAACCATAAACAATTAATGAACATGCACCTGTGGAATGGTCGTTAAGACACTAACAGCTTACAGACGGTAGGCAATTAAGTTCACAGTTGTGAAAACTTAGGACACTAAAGAGGCCTTTCTACTGACTCTGAAAAACACCAAAAGAAAGATGCCCAGGGTCCCTGCTCATCTGCATGAACTTGACTTAGGCATGCTGCAAGGAGGCATGAGGACTGCAGATGTGGCCAGGGCAATAAATTGCAATGTCCGTACTGTGAGACGCCTAAGACAGCGCTACAGGGAGACAGGATGGACAGCTGATCGTCCTCGCAGTGGCAGACCACATGTAACAACACCTGCACAGGATCGGTACATCCGAACATCACACCTGCGGGACAGGTACAGGATGGCAACAACAATTGCCCGAGTTACACCAGGAACGCACAATTCCTCCATCAGTGCTCAGATTGTCTGCAATAGGCTGAGAGAGGCTGGACTGAGGGCTTGTAAGGCCTGTTGTAAGGCAGGTCCAACACCAGACATCACCGGCAATTACTTCGCCTATGGGCACAAACCCACCGTCGCTGGACCAGACAGGACAGGCAAAAAGTGTTCTTCACTGACGAGTCGCGGATTTGTTTCACCAGGGGTGATGGTTGGATTCGCATTTATCGTCGAAGGAATGAGCTTTACACTGAGGCCTGTACTCTGGACCGGGATGAATTTGGAGGTGCAGGGTCCGTCATGGTCTTGGGCGGTGTGTCACAGCATCATCGGACTGAGCTTGTTGTCATTGCAGGCAATCTCAACGCTGTGCGTTACAGGGAAGACATCCTCCCCCCTCATGTGGTACCCTTCCTGCAGGCTCATCCTGACATGGCCCTCCAGCATGACAATGCCACCAGCCATACTGCTCGTTCCGTGCGTGATTTCCTGCAAGACAGGAATGTCAGTGTTCTACCATGTTCAGCGAAGAGCCCGGATCTCAATCCCATTGAGAACATCTGGGACCTGTTGGATCGGAGGGTGAGGGCTAGGGCCATTCCCCCCAGAAATGTCCAGGAACTTTCAGGTGCCTTGGTGGAAGATTGGGGTAACATCTCATCTCAAGAACTGGCAAATCTGGTGCAGTCCATGAGGAGGAGATGCACTGCAGTACTTAACGCAGCTGGTGGCCACACCAGATAATGAATGTTACTTTTGATTTTGACCCCCCCCCGCCTTTGTTCAGGGACACATTATTCAATTTCTGTTAGTCGCATGTCTGTGGAACTTGTTCAGTTTATGTCTCAGTTGTTGAATCTTGTTATGCTCATACAAATATTTACACATGTTAATAAGTTTGCTGGGGAAAAATGCAGTTGACAGTGAGAGGACGTTTCTTTTTTTTGCTGAGTTCATGTATGTTTGTGTTGTGTCAGTATGCGTGTGTGGGTGTGTTATGTGTGTGTGTGCATGTAGTGTTTGACTGCGTGAGGGATTTGTGTGGGAGTGACAGTGTAGTGTGTGTGCGTGAGTGTGTATATGGTGTGTTTTTAAATCTAGGTTGTGAACGTAGGGTCAGTGCAAGATAGAGTCAGTGCAGATAGTTAGAGTACCATTGATTTGACTATTTAGCAGTCTGGCTATTTAGCAGTCTTATGGTTTGGGGGTTGAAGCTGTCTCGGAGCCTGTTGTAAAGAGGCGCTACCGTGCCCTCTTCAAGACTGTGCGGGTGTGTGTGGACCATGTTAAGTACTTAGTGATGTCGACGCCAAGGAACTTAAAGCTCTCGACCCGCTCCACAACAGCTCCGTCAATGTGGATGGGGGTTGTGCTCTCCCCTCTTTCTCCTATAGTCCACAATCAGCTCCTTTGTCTTGATGACATTGAAGGAGAAGTTGTTGTTCTGGCACCACGTTGCTAAGTCTCTGACCTCCACCCTGTAGGCTAACTCATCGCAGTCGGTGATCAGACCTACCACGGTAGTGTCGTCAGCAAACTTGATGATGGTGTTGAAGTCCTGAGTGGTCATGCAGTTGTGGTGGAACAGGGAGAACAGGAGGGGACATAGCAAACAATCTGAGGGACCCCCGTTTTGAGGGTCAGCGTGGAGGAGTAGTTGTTGACTACCCTCATCACCTGGGGCCGAGCCGTCAGGCAGTCCAGGATCCACTTGCAGAGGGAGGGGTTCAGTCCTAGGGTCCCTAGCTTGGTGATGAGCTTGGAGGGGACTATGGTGTTGAATGCTGAGCTTTAGTCTATAAACAGCATTCACACATAGTTATTTCCCCTCTTGTCCAGGTGGGAGAGAGCAGTGTGAAGTGCAATCAAGATCGCGTCATCTGTGGATCTCTTGGGACGGTACAGTATATGAATTGGAGTGAGACTAAGGTGTCTGGGATGATGATGTTGATGTTGATGTGTGTCATGACCAGCCTTTCAAAGAACTTCATAATTACAGATGTGAGTGCTACTGGGCAATAGTCCTTTAGGAAGGTTACCTTTGAGCTCTTGGGAGCAGGGACAATGGTGGGCAGCTTTAAACATGTTGGAATTACAGACTGGGACAAGGAGAGATTGAAAATGTCTATGAAGACACCTGCCAGCTGGTCTGCTCATGCTTTGAGAATGCACACTGGTGTTGACCTGTTTAATCGTTTTTCTGACACCGGCAAAAGAGAGCGAGATCACACAGTCATCCGGAAAAGCAGGGACTTTCCTTGAAGCCAGCATAAAAGGCATTTAGCTCGTTTGGGAGTTTTGCGTCGCTGGGCAGATCATTTCTGGGTTTCCCTTTCTAATCCGTTATCGTCTGCAATCTCTGCCACATACGACGAGCGTCATAGCTGATGTAATCAGATTCCACCTTTCTCCTATATTGTCTTTTTGCATGTTTGATGTCTCGTCGGAGGTCATAGCGGGATTTCTTGTATGTGTCCAGTTCGTGTCCCATTCATTGTAAGCGGTAGCTTTAGCCTTTAACCCAACGCGGATGTTGCCTGTAATCCATGGGATACGTCTTTATAGGGAAGACCTCATCTATGCACTTATCAATGAAGCCCGTAGCTGTTGTGGTAAACTTCTCAATGTTATCAGATGAACCCCGGAACATATCCCAGTCTGTACTAGCAAAACAGTCTTGTAGCCTTGCGTCTGCTTCATCCAACCACTTCCGTATTGAGCACATCACTGTTACTTCCTATTTGGAAGCCAGAGAATGGAGTCATGGTCAGATTTGCCGAAGGGAGGATGAAGGAAGGCCTTGTATGCGTTTCTGGGGGTAGAATAAAAGAGGTCTAGAGTTTTAGCGCCCCTAGTGGCATGTTGGTAGAAGTGAGGTAGGACGGTTTTAAGTCTTCCCATGCTAAAGTCTACGCCCACTAGAAACAATACCTCTGCCTGAGTGGTTTCTTGTTTGTTTATGGCCCCATACAGTTCATTGAATGCCAGAGTGAGGTTGGCCTGTGAAGGAATATAGACAGCCGTGATAATTACGGATGAGAACTATAGGTATTCTATATCAGGTGAGCTAAAGCTCGAGATTTCGATCACACTTGAAGCAGCACCCCAGTTGTTATTTATGAAAAAACACACACTGCCTCCTTTAATTTTCTCTGAAGCCGCTGTCCGATCTTGCCGCTGCATGGATAGTCCACCGAGTACTACGTGCATAGCATCATCCTCCAGCCACGTTTCAGTAAGACATAAAATGTTGCAGCTTTTCAAGTCTGTATGATAGGAGACTCTAGAGTGAAGCTCATCCATCTTATTCTCGAGTGACTGAACATTAGCCAATAGAATGGATGGGAATGCCGTTTGGTTTTCACTTTGTCTTAATTTCACCAGGACTCCACCTTGTCTCCCGTGTTTACGCCTGTGGCATTTTGGTAGCACATGAAACAAAGGAATAGGGTCCGGTATGAACAGTGGAACAGCTGAGTCGGAGTTGAAGTTGTATTTGAAGCCGAAATCAAGGTTAGTAACTGTCAATCTGATGTCCAGAAGTGCTTTGCGGTCACGTGATAATAGTATGAACTTTCTGTACAAAAAAAAGTAAAGATAAACACGATAAAAGTCACTAAATAGCATAGATGGGTTGGAACTCGTAAGATGTCACCCTTTTCATCAGCCCCATCTTTCATTTCATGGTTGAGAGGTTGAGAGGGAGGGATGGTCCCAGTAGCATTTGAATTTATGGACTCCTCAATTAGGCACATTTCCTTTTGGGTATGTTCGTTCTTTTTTATTCTGATGGTGTTCTTATCATGTTTAAATGTCTCGCAATATTCAAAGTATAACACTTTGTTGTCTGGATTTCTGTGTTTTTTATTTGATAATTGCCTTAATTCTTTCTGCAATCCTTGCCAAACCAGTAATCCTTTATCATTTTCCTTTATTTGTTTTTTGGTGACTCCAATTTAGATTTCTTTGCTGTTCTTCTCAATATATAATTTACTCCTTCAATATTGTATGGGTATGATTTTCCACGCCCCCCACAAAAAATCTCTCTCTCGTAACAACACATACAGTGACCTGTCTCTCCCCTTGGTGGCGCAAACTGTCCTTAAACCATTGGTGGTGCATGACTTCGCTGTTCCCCCCCCCCCTCCTCTCTCCTATATCTCCCCTTCTCTCCCTCTCCCATCTCCTGGAAGGTGCCCATTAGTGGAGGGACCCAGTGAAGGGATGAAAGGAGAGATTATACCACTGTCCTCCATCTGCCATGGTACAAGCCCTTACCCCTCCCTCCATCCTTCCCTCTAAACCTCTCAACCATATTCAAATAAATGATTTTAAAGTGTGAATGACCTTTAAGGATTCATGAAAGAGCTGGCCGGCTGGCCTTTGAAGGGAGGGGAGTTTGGGAACAGCTGTATATTTGACCTGCATTCCAAATGGCACACTATACCAGATTTAGTGCACTACTTTTGACCAGGGCTCATAGGGGTCTGGTCAACAGTAGTGCACTATGTAAGAAATAGGGTGCCATTTGCGCCTTGATGATACCCTTGGCTGTAAGCCCAGTTATGGGCTTTTAAAATATGGTTCTGCTCTTTGCACTTTTTAAGAAGAAAAAGGGGTGAGGCGGATAATGTATTGGCATCAAGATATTGTGTAATGGCTTTCTCTTTTTTTCTGTGTTCATTCTTCCTGACACTGGAAGATAAGGAGCGATACTTGCAGAAAAAATGTATGCCACTTTTTTGTGCGACAAGAAAGTCAGAAATCTGAACTTCAATACTGTTCTCTCGCGCAATGACAAACATATCCAGTACAGAATGCATGTGAAAGCATGTTGCTGCTTTCAACTTTTTCTTCAATGTAAAGTTTGTCATAATAGACCATGCTTGATGCTACAGCCCAGTCACATCTTCAGGCTCCTAGCACCAATTGGACACACGGCTGTACTTTGGGTTCCTAACAATTGTTGCAGTCAATTGTTGCACTCATGGCCACTGCTTGCTGTCACCCCCAAACCACAACCCCATATTTCAACATTGACAGGACTGTTATTTGTTTTTGACTTGGCTGCCTTGTTCCGGTTTAATTGTGTTGTTTTTCCCTGACTCAAATTTCTTTTAGACAGCAAATAAATAAACTTTAAAAAATAATAATAATAGCATGTTGAATTAGAGTGGATGTGGCATTTGAGTCATCTCTACAGAAATGCATATTGGGTAGACAGACATTTTTCTATTGTAATGTAATGCATGTTGACAAGGGAACCCCATTTGAACTCACTTCAATACCTGATGTGAATTTGACCTCGTAAAAGTGTAGCATATTGTTATATCAAGGGAAATAACCTATTCATAGCTCTGTCTATGTACTGGTACATTATGTAAATGCATCATTTAAAAAAAAAAGTCATTGTTCAAAGCTGATATTATGTGACAATGAGGGTCACTGCAGTGCAACGCAGTGGGAAAATATACAGTATGTAGGCCTATTTCAAGAGCTGTTTCTTTATATAGTGGGTTCTACACTGAGTTTTTATTTTGATTTGATTTGACCAGTGAACAGAATCATCTTTGTTCCCTGACTTTCACAGTGAGTGACATTGAATTAGATTGAAGTCATGTTCAGCTCTCTCTCTCTCTCTCTCTCTCTCTCTCTCTCTCTCTCTCTCTCTCTCTCTCTCTCTCTCTCTCTCACTCTCTCACTCACTCACTCACTCACTCACTCACTCACTCACTCACTCACTCACTCACTCACTCACTCACTCACTCACTCACTCACTCACTCACTCACTCACTCACTCACTCACTCACTCACTCACTCACTCACTCACTCAGTTCTGGCCTGGAAACTCAAGACAAAGTCAGGACCTGAATGCTAACAGACTCATGGGTCCTGGATTCATATAGGTTTTCCTCTCCTGTATCTACCTGACCACTGTCTCCAAATTCTAACTTGTTAGATCAGTTATCTCAATTGTGAGGTTATTTGGTAATCATTCAAATTGTGATTGCCAGCCATCAGGTATCATTGTTGTAAGTGCTATGCAACAGTGCGTACTTGTATGGTAATTACCACTGCCGGTACCTGTATATAACTTATATGTAAATGCATTAGTATTAGGGACACTTAAAATGGGACAATACATTCACAATTACTTAATATTGAGAGGCCCTAGATAAGGCCTGATGAGACCTCTCCTCTCTGAGTTTAACACAAGGAGATGTAGCCTACTCAACATGTACTCCAGTACAATCTGTGGTCCACACCTGGCCACATGTAATTTGTATTTACTCTCCTCAAGTGGAGGAAGCTCCATGGCTCCTTGGCTCCTTTATGCCTGGCAGCACCAGGCTTCAGCCCCAGCATTACTTCTTGGTGGATGATGTCATTGATGTATTGTTCTCACACAGCACTAACAGCACTGTGCTAGCAGCCCCATTAATGCTCTCTCTGTTTTTAGAGCCAGGTTTTGAGATAGCGTTACCAGTTAGCATTTTACAGAGGATTAAGTTATGGATTGATTGGAGCAGCAGGGTGGCCGCTATGCACTTTTGAATGAAGAAAAGAGACTTGTCTTGTCCATAAACCTGTTTAGTGGAACTGGGCCCTCCTGTCAGATCCAGGCATTATTATTATTCAAATGGCTCTCTCTATATACTATAATACTCAAAGTGCTACAATAAAGCCTCAAAGCAACACTTAAAGCACATAGTAATGCCTGTGGATTTACTCCACCTGGCCTGGTCAAAGATGACTTATTTCTGAGTTTGTGGGGGGGGTTCATTACCGAAACACTTTCTTTATATTAGTGTCAGATGTTGGTTGAAAATTGCACTTTTCACTGAATCTATTCGCGCGGTTGTGTGTGGTTGGTAGAGGGAGAGAGGGAGAGTTTTGTGTATTAATGCTGGGAGACTAGGGGTATAAGGCAGCTGCCATCCTCTCTCAGTCTGAGTGAGAGAAAAAGAACAGCAAGCTGACAGCAATGCAACGTGTGGAAGGGGTGCCAAAAGAATCATTCACTTCTTTCATCACACTGTTGTCTGGTCTTGCTCATTCATTTTCTTTTATTCTTTCTTCTATCAGAGAAGTTGAGAGCTGCTTCTCTGAGAGACAGAAATAAGAAATAAGAAGTCGGTCTCACTCCAGTGGATAAGGTAATAGAGAAATGACTGGAGCAAAAGGCCACGCTTATTTATAGGCACTTGTTCATTTATTTGTATATTTAGACATTATATGAAACTGAACGCGAGGAAGAGGAAAAAGTCATATTCATTTTTATAATGGGATTTCCTCTCCATAGATAATGTACTAGCGTTATTTCCTTTCCATTGATAATGTACTAGCGTTATTTCCTTTCCATTGATAATGTACTAGCGTTATTTCCTTTCCATGGATTTCATGTGAAACAGAGCATCACCCAGCGAATACAAAGCTTTACATTTTTGTTGTACTATTTATCTCTTCAATCTCAAGCTTTTGACAGGAAGAGAATGTTTAAAAGGTTTTATGCATTTCCTGGTTTCACAAACTGGTATAATATGTTTCGGCCAACAGTATCCTGATGACTTAGAACCCTTTAAATGCATAACATTAGCCATCAATCAACACTGCATGCAATATTTTAGTCTGGCTCCAAGAGAAAAATGAATTTCTTATGATCACTTTTCACCCCTTATTATAAGAATTTTTGTGGCTGCTATAATCAGTATGTATTATGATGTGGCCTGAATCGCTGTCTGCAACCTCAACCTTACACGCCAAATAACAAACACTTAAATATTCTGCAGTGGCTGCTCTCATTAAGACAAAGTGCTGCACTTTGTAATTAATGAATAATTATATGCTAAATAATGGGCCTTTGGAAATGACGGTGCTGGCTTTTTAATGAGGCGCTTGGTCTGGGACTCTGTCCCAAATGATACCCTATGCTCTATTTAGTGCACTACTTTTGACCAGGTCTGGTCAAAGTAGTGTACTACATAGGGAATAGTGTGCCATTTGTGACTCGGATTTTGGTCTGGCTTTGTGAGGAGTTAGCCTGTGGTGTAGAGCAGACAACATGCCTCAAAGCGTGCTGGCTCTGCCCAGAGAGAAGATAGACTGACCAACTCAGGGGTGGTGCTGAGTGGTGGTGAAGGCAGCCAGATGAGCAGGAACCTAGCCAACCAACCCCTACACCCACCCTCTCTCTTTCTCTGTCTTTCTGTCGATGTCTTTGGCTGCCTCTTGGTGTGTCTGTCCGTGTCTCTTCGTGGTTCTCTGTGTGTCTCTTGCTCTGTCGTTACACCTCTCTTCCAGGCTACCACTCCATCCTCACCTGTTGCCACCCTCTATCCATCCATTCCTCCTACCATCCTTCCATCCCTCCGCTCAGACAGTGAGAAGGCGGGGAAGAGAGACAGGATGACAGAACCTTTGGACCTCAGAGAAATCTGGCCAGATTAGAAATGGCAATGGAAATAGGTAAAAAGGACATTCTCATCATGCCAAGAGTGAGGATAGGCTACTTGATGTGCACAGATCCTCAATACTAATACCTATGATCGCCCTACACATCGGAAATAAGTGACCTTGCAGTTGTGATGTTTTATTACTGGTAAGAATATTGTCAACGTTGAAGAGAGTTTCAAGTGGAATAGTCAACCCAAAAGTGCTGAGGAACGGTCAAAGCAGAAAACAATAACATTACAATCAAAATAGGGGAGCAATGTACGCTCCGGATATCACCTATCCAGTTCCAATCTACATGTAAATACAAAACTGCTGTTAGCTACAGTACCACCGTTTCTAATTCTCTCTCTAAAATGTAAAATATCCTATCTTCTGAGAGAGAGAGAGTGAGAGAGAGAGAGAGAGAGAGAGAGAGAGAGAGAGAGAGAGCAAATAGGTGCCCATCAATCATGGTTGTTTTTACGGCAAGAGGTTTAGGAGCTTTGTCATCCTGTCTGCCGTCTGATTGGTCAGGGTCTCCTGGCAGGACGCTTAGACATGGTTGGCTCTCTCTCTCTGCTTGACATGGGATAGTCAGTAGTTGGTATGACAATATACAGTATGTGTCAGGTGAATTAGAGATTCTGTTGTTGTTGTTTTAAAATGACTACCCTGCATTTAGAGATCATGGCTAATGTATTTTGTCAATAAGTCCTACTCAGGGAGAAGGAAAAAGAAAGAGAGAGAGAGTTAGGGATCCCATAGGATCGGTGTCCCTATACCGGGATGGTTGTTGCTAACATGACTGGAATGATGTTGTAAGTAACAGCAAACATTCCAGGACAAGGGTATTGTCTTATATGGGCAGAAAGCTTACACTTTTGTTAATGTAACTGCACTGTCCAATTTACAGTAGCTATTACAGTGAAGAAATACAATGCTATTGTTTGAGGAGAGTGCACAACAACAAAAAACGTATATCACGGAAACTGGTTTGATACATTCACATCTGAAGTTAAATAATGTACTTACATTCAGCAATCTTGTCATCCTGAGCATCCCAGAGATAAAAAAAGAAAGGAGGACCAAGGCACTCTTCATATAATTAATTAAAATGCTTTTATTTGTATGGCATGTTCAATAGAAACAACGTTTTTAAAATCCGACGCGTTTTGGCTGCATGGCCTTCGCCAGGGAGTACTATAATTTATTATATGAAGAGTGCCTTGGTCCTCCTTTCTTTTTGAAAACTAGGCTATATTTTATCTACCAAAATGTACTATTGTGTACCTTAGTAGCGCTTCCCTTCCTCCTCTTTCTAATAGCATATTTTTTTTTGATAAAATCAATTTTTATTTTCAATCGTACAAACTGGGTCCTACAGTTTGAACCCCTGCTTTCTCTGGCTCCACACCCACCCCGCCCGGCCATCTAGATGTGTGAAAGTTAGTGTATAAGCTAATGATCCATCATGTAGGACATTCCTGGGATAGTGTAAACTTAAATTTTGTATTACCAGGTAATTTTTGTATGTTCTCTATAGTAATGTACTTGAAAATGTATCAATTGACCAATTTGGCACATTCGGGCAGACTTGATAGAAAATATTGTGCAGTATTGCAATGCTTCACTGGATCAACCGAAACTTTGCACACCCACTACTGCCATCTAGACTCCTGTAGTATATAATGGCCTTTCTCTTGCATTTCAAAGATGATGAAAAAAATATATAATAGAAAGCGCATGTTTTTTTGTTTGTATTATCTTTTACCAGATCTAATGTGTTATATTCTCCTACATTAATTTCACATTTCCACAAACTTCAAAGTGTTTCCTTTCAAATGGTATCATTTGAAAGATCCACAGATGATGCAATCTCTATTGCACTCCACACTGCCCTTTAACACCGGGACAAAAGGATTACCTATGTGAGAATGCTATTCATTAACTACAGCTCAGCGTTCAACACCATAGTGCGCTCAAAGCTCTTCACTAAGCTAAGGACCCTGGGACTAAACACCTCCCTCTCCAACTGGATCCTGGACTTCCTGATGGGCCACCCCCAGGTGGAAAGGGTAGGTAATAACACATCCACCACGCTGATCCTCAACACAGATGCCCCTCAGGGATGTGTGCTCAGACCCTCCTATACTCCCTGTTCACTCATGACTGCACAGCCAGGCACGACTCCAACACCATCATTAAGTTTTCCGTTGACACAACAGTGGTAGGCCTGATCACCGACAATGACGAGACAGCCTATAGAGAGGAGGTCAGAGACCTGACCGTGTGGTGCAAGGACAACGACTTCTCCCTCAACGTGATCAAGACAAAGGAGATGGTTGTGGACTACAGGAAAAGGAGGACCAAGCACACCCCCATTCTCATCGACGGGGCTGTAGTGAAGCAGGTTGAGAGCTTCAAGTTCCTTGGCGTCCACATCACCAACAAACTAACATGGTCCAAGCACACCAAGACAGTTGTGAAGAGGGCACGACAAAACCTATGCTGCTACTCTCTGTTATTATCTATGCATAGACACTCTACCTACATGTACATATTAACTCAATTACCTCGACTAACCGGTGCCCCCGCACATTGACTCTGTACCGGTACCCCCTGTATATAGCCTAGCTATTGTTATTTACTGCTGCTCTTTAATTATTTGTTACTTTTATTTGTTACTTTTTTAAAGGTATTTTTCATAACTGCATTGTTGGTTAAGGGCTTGTAAGTAAGCATTTCACTGTAACCTGTTGTATGTGACAAATACTATTTGATTTGATTTGATTTTAAGAAAATGCATATCCTTGCTTCAGGTCCTGAGCTACAGGCAGTTAGATTTGGGTATGTCATTTTAGGCGAAATTTGAAAAAAAGGGTCCGATCCTTAAGAGGTTCTGAGAACCCAGAACCAAAACAACAAGAACCAACCAGGTTGGATCCCCTTGAAACACACTCAGTCAGATGCTGTGAGACTGGTTCACAACACTCTGCAGAGTCTTTTAATGCCCAGAATTCAGAAAGGTATGAACTAGCTGTGCCCTTCTCTGCCATTAATGTATCCAGGGTGCGTGATTGATTTCTGGTGCAGCAGCACAGGGTGTCTTAATGTCCTAATGCATTGCTCTGTCACACTGGGCTGCCTTGGCAACCTGCCCTTTCCACTGAAGCATCTGCTGCTCGATTGGATGAGACCTGGGTAAATAAATAAAAAGGGGAGGTCGGGGGAGAAGGAGAGGAGAGGGTAGGGTAGGTGGGTGATTGCACACACACATATATATACACACTACACAGAGAAGCACACACATGCACACATGTATACAAGCACACACACACACACACACACACACACACACACACACACACACACACACACACACACACACACACACACACACACACACACACACACACACACACACACACACACACACACACACACACACAGTAGTGGTGGGGGGGAGGTCAACACAGGTTGTTTTAAAAGTGTTTGCTGTTTTTAACCGGATATCGATTCATCAATGTGGGACCTGCCTGTGTGTTGCCTGGTCCTTTTCGGGCCATGACTTCTTGTACTCCTTCCATATCTGTAGCAGGGTAACACTGAAATCAATAAATAGTTTTACAGCTTTTTCATTTTCCCTTTATTTTTGTGAAAAGAGCCCTAAAGTACATCCCCCTTAATCCCATGGACCGTTGGTTACCAGGACGACACCGTTGAGACGTTAGGCTGCCGTTCAGCACTCATTACCGGAGCACATCGTTGTACCATTAAACCGCTGAACCAGACGGTCCGCCATTCAAACAAACGCTATCATAACCATTATTGTCATTAGCACCTCCTTCACACACATGGAGTCTTGTGAGGGATTAGAGAAAAGAGTCAGTCTCTTCTCCTCCAGGGCTGCCTGAGAGCTTAACGTGCTCAGAAGAGGGCAAATTACTCATCATTGTCAACATCAGTTAGATACAGTATGCGGTGGATAGAACAACAGCGAGGAGGGAGTTTCTGTATTTAATACATAATTATAGAACTTGACAGCATCGTACACAGAGATAAAGTGTCTGTCTAGACATTTCTTTTGCCTTTTCTTAGTCAGGTTATCACGATTGTTGCGTCTCAAAGGGCGCACTATTGCCTATATAGTCCATTACTTTGGAAGTAGTACACTACTATATATAGGCAACAGGGTGCCATTTGAGAAGCAACATACAGTATGTCAGTGTCGTTGACGCAGATAAAGTACGTGTCTAGACATAGATCTATAAAGAAGAAGGTCGAGATGCAACAATAATATAATTAATTGAATCCATGATCAAAAGACTACACAAAGTGAAAGTGCAAGATGCTGATAAAAAAATAAAAAATAAACAGAGTATACTTTTCTGCCTTATGCCTTTCTGAACTCAATAGACAGTTTCTCTCTCACTCACTGGCTGCCTTTCATTCTAGCCTGAGCGCTAACCCTCACACTGGCTTTCTATAGACAGATCTACACATATATTCTAGCTAATTCAGGGTCACACAAATTTAAACATTTTCCAACAACATTCTTGGCTGTCTGCTACTAACATGAATTCTAAATGAGTGCTTGTTTTGTACTTCCATTGAACCATGTCAATAGGTAAGAGTTGTCGTGACATGAAATTAACATTTATCTGAAAACTGTTCTTTATCTAATTACCTAACTATGTTACCTAACTATGTTTAACTGTTACCTGATTAAATTAATCATGTAACATTTAACTCATTAGGATCTGGGGCACCACGAGAGTGGTTCTTTAACTTCTTATGGCTGCAGGGGCAGTATTGAGTAGCTTGGATGAAAAGGTGCCCATTGTAAACGGCCAGCTCCTCAGTCTCAGTTGCTAATATATGCATATTATTATTAGTATTGGATAGAAAACACTCTAAAGTTTCTAAAACTGTTTGAATTATGTCTGTGAGATTAGCAGAACTCATATGGCAGGCAAAAACCTGAGAAGTTCCACTTCCTGTTTGGATATTTTCTGGGGGTGCCATATTTTCAACCAAGCTCTCTATGAAAATACAGAGAGATATGGATGGGTTTTCACTTCCTACGGTTTCCACTAGATGTCAACAGTCAATAGAACTTAGTCTGATGACTCTAATTTGAAGGGGGTTCGAAGGAGACAGGAATGAGTAATCACTGCCATGAGGTGCCCACGCATTGAACTGGCGCGTTCACGTGAGAGTGAGCTCCGTTCCATCTCTCAATTGAAGTGGATGTAATTTTCCGGTTGGAACGTTATTCAAGATGTATGTTAACAACATTCTAAAGATTGATTCAGTACATCGTTTGACATGTTTCTACTGACTGTAACGGAACGTTTGGACATTTCGTCACGTTATAGTGGTCGCGCTTTGAGACTTTGGTTATGGTGTTTGGTAAACAATTCGAAAGTAGCTAATTTGACATAAATAACGGACATTAACGAACAAATCAAGCATTTATTGTGGACCTGGGATTCCTAGGACTGCATTCTGATGAATTCATCAAAGGTAAGGAAACATTTATCATGTATTTTCTGGTTTCTGTTGAGTCCAACATGGCGGCTAATTTGGCTAATCATCTGAGCTCCGTCTCAGATTATTGCATGGTTTATATTTCCGTAAAGTTTTTTTGAAATCTGACACAGCGGTTGCATTAACCTCTCTGGGGCAGGTGGGATGCAAACATCCCACCGGCCAATAGCCAGGGAAAATACAGCGCGCCATATTCAAATAAAATGATATAAAAATCAAACTTTCATTAAATCACACATGTAAGATACCAAGTTAAAGCTACACTCGTTGTGAATCCAGCCAACATGTCAGATTTCAAAAAAGCTTCTCGGCGAAAGCATAAGATGCTATTATCTGATGATAGCACAAAAGTAAACAAAGAGAGAAGCATATTTCATCACTGCAAGCACGACACAAAACGCAGAAATAAAATATAAATCATGCCTTACCTTTGACGAAATTCTTTTGTTGGCACTCCAATATGTCCCATAAACATCACAAATGGTCCTTTTGTTCGATTAATTCCGTCGATATATATCCAAAATGCAATTTATTTGGACCGTTTCATACAGAAAAACACAGCTTCCAACTTTCGCCAAGTCACTACAAAATATATCAAAAGTTACATGTAAACTTTACCAAAACATTTCAAACTACTTTGGTAATACAACGTTAGGTATTTTTAAACGTTAATAATCGATCAATTTGAAGACGGGATGATCTGTGTTCAATACAAAAAGAAAACAATCTGACGCAACTTTTTTCGTAACGTGACTCTCTCAAAATATTTACTTCATGTGACCCTCATTTACGATAGCCCTACTTCTTCACTACACAAAGGAATAACCTCAACCGATTTCCAAGGACGCACGACAAAACCAATTCCCCCTCAGGAGACTAAAAGATTTTGCATGGGTCCTCAGATCCTCAAAAGGTTCTACAGCTGCACCATCGATAGCATCCTGATGGGCTGCATCACTGCCTGGTATGGCAACTGCTCGGCCTCCGCCTGAAAGGCACTACATAGGGTAGTGCGTACGGCCCAGTACATCACCTGGGCCAAGCTTCCTGCCATCTAACCCTCCTTGTAAGGACTGGGTGTCGGAGTGTGAAGTCAAACGCAGGAAGCAGAGGGTGCAATAACAAATGTTCCCTTTTAATGAACACTGAGAAACTAAAGTCACCCTTCTAATACACTGGGTGCTCACAAAACTACCCCAGACACGGGGGGGAATGAAAGCAGTCCAGTAACCACGTAGACACGTAGTACAAAACAGACACCACGCTTAACAACTAATAATCCCGCACAAAGCACCAGGCGGGCCGGCTGACTGATAAACCCAACTAATTACCAACAAATGAAAACAGGTGTATTCAATAAACACATAAGGAGGGGGAGAAAAAGATCAGTGGCAGCTAATAGGCCGGTGACGACGAGCGCCGAGCGCCACCCGAACGGGAAGGAGAGCCTGCCCCGGTCGGAGTCGTGACAGTACCCCCCCTCTGACGCGCGGCTCCCGCAGCGCGCCGACACCGGCCTCGATGTCGACCCGGAGGACGAGGCGCAGGGCGATCCGGATGGAGGCGATGGAAATCCCTCAGCATAGACGGATCCAAAATGTCCCCCACCGGTACCCAGCACCTCTCCTCCGGACCGTACCCCTCCCAGTCCACGAGGTACTGCAGGCCCCTCACCCGGCGTCTCGAGTCCAGAATGGCCCGTATCGTGTACGCCGGGGACCCCTCGATGTCCAGAGGGGGAGGAGGGACCTCCGGCACCTCACCGTCCTGCAGGGGACCAGCTACCACCGGCCTGAGGAGAGACACATGAAACGAGGGGTTAATACGATAATAGGAAGGGAGTTGTAATCGATAACACACCTCGTTTATTCTCCTCAGGACTTTGAAGGGCCCTACACACTGCGGACCCAGCTTCCGGCAGGGCAAGCGGAGGGGCAGGTTTCGGGTCGAGAGCCAGACCCTGTCCCCCGGTACAAACACGGGGGCCTCACTGCGGTGGCGGTCAGCACTCCTCTTCTGCCGTCCACTAGCTTGTTGGAGGGATTCCTGGACGGCCCTCCATGTCTCCTTGGAGCGCTGCACTCATTCCTCCACCGCAGGAGCCTCGGTCTGGCTCGGATGCCATGGTGCCAGGACCGGCTGGTACCCCAATACACACTGAAAGGGGGACACGTTAGTAGAGGAGTGGCGTAGTGAGTTCTGGGCCATTTCGGCCCAGGGGATGTATCTCGCCCACTCCCCTGGCCGGTCCTGGCAATACGACCGCAGAAACCTACCCACCTCCTGGTTCACTCTCTCCACCTGCCCATTACTCTCGGGGTGATAACCGGAGGTCAGGCTGACCGAGACCCCCAAACGCTCCATGAACGCCCTCCATACTCGGGACGTGAACTGGGGGCCCCGATCAGAAACGATGTCCTCCGGCACCCCGTAGTGCCGGAAGACGTGGGTGAATAATGCCTCCGCAGTCTGCAGGGCTGTAGGGATACCGGGCAACGGGAGGAGACGGCAGGACTTAGAGAACCGATCCACAATCACCAGTACCGTAGTGTTCCCCTGAGACGGGGGAAGATCGGTCAGAAAATCTACGGACAGATGCGACCAAGGCCGTTGTGGAACGGGGAGGGGTTGTAACTTCCCTCTAGGAAGGTGCCTAGGAGCCTTACTCTGGGCGCATACCGAACAGGAGGAAACATAAACCCTAACGTCCCTAGCCAAGGTAGGCCACCAATACCTCCCCCGAAGGCTCCCCACTGTCCTTGTCACCCCAGGGTGACCTGAGGAGGGTAGAACGTGAGCCCACCGAATCAATTTGTCCCGAACACCAAGCGGCACGTACTTCCGACCCACCGGACACTGAGGAGGAGCGGGTTCCGCCCGTAACGCCCGCTCGATGTCCGAGTCCACCTCCCACACCACTGGTGCCATCAGCCTTGATGCAGGAAGGATGGGAGTAGGTTCGGTGGACCGATCGTCCGTGTCATAAAACCGGGACAGTGCATCCGCCTTTACGTTCTGGGAGCCTGGTTTATACGATAACGTAAATTGGAATCGGGTAAAGAATATGGCCCACCTTGCCTGACGTGGGTTCAGTCTCCTAGCTGCCCGAATATACTCCAGATTCTGGTGGTCGGTCCAGATGAGAAAAGGGTGCTTAGCCCCCTCAAGCCAGTGTCTCCACACCTTCAGAGCACTGACCACTGCTAACAACTCCCGGTCCCCCACATCATAGTTACGCTCCGCTGGGCTGAGCTTCTTCGAGAAGAAAGCGCAGGGGTGGAGTTTTGGTGGCGTACCAGAGCGCTGTGATAGCACGGCACCTACCTCAGCCTCGGATGCGTCCACCTCCACTATGAATGCTAGAGAGGGATCCGGATGCGCCAACACGGGTGCATCCGTGAACAGCGCCTTCAACCTGTTGAAAGCTCCGTCCGCTTTTGCTGACCACTGCAACCGCACCGGACCCCCCTTCAGCAGTGAGGTAATGGGAGCTGCTACCTGGCCAAAACCCCGGATAAACCTCCGGTAGTAATTGGCAAAACCCAAAAACCGCTGCACCTCTTTTACCGTGGTCAGAGTCGGCCAATTACGCACGGCCTTAATGCGGTCACCCTCCACCACCACCCCCGAGGTGGAAATGCGATAACCCAGAAAAGAGACGGCTCGTTTGGAGAACACACACTTCTCAGCCTTGACATATAGATCATGCTCCAGCAGTCTACCAAGCACCTTGCGTACCAGAGACACATGCGCGTCGTGAGTGGCTGAGTAGATCAGAATGTCATCGATATAAACAACCACTCCCTGCCCGTGCAGGTCCCTGAGAATGTCGTCTACAAAGGATTGGAAAACGGCTGGAGCATTCTTTAACACATACGGCATGACGCAGTACTCATAATGGCCCGATGTGGTACTAAATGCGGTTTTCCACTCGTCTCCTTTCCGAATACGCACCAGACTATACGCGCTCCTGAGATCCAATTTTGTAAAGAACTGCGCTCCGTGAAATGATTCCATTGCCGTAGCAATGAGAGGTAGTGGGTAACTAAACCCCACGGTGATGGCATTTAGACCTCTATAATCAATACACGGACGCAAACCTCCCTCCTTTTTCTTCACAAAAAAGAAACTCGAGGAGGCGGGTGAGATGGAGGACCGAATGTACCCCTGTCCCAGAGACTCAGTGACATATGTCTCCATAGCCACCGTCTCCTCTTGGGACAATGGGTACACGTGACTCTTGGGAAGCGCAGCGTTTACCTGGAGATCTATCGCACAATCCCTTCCCGGTCGATGAGGTGGTAATTTAGTCGCTTTCGTTTTACTGAAAGCGATTGCTAAATCGGCATACTCGGGGGGAATGCACACCGTGGGACCCTGGTCTGGACTTTCCACCGACGTGGCACCGATGGAAACTCCCACACACCTTCCAGAACACTCCTTTGACCACCCCTGGAGAACCCCCTGTCTCCACGAAATTTTAGGATTGTGCCGGGCCAGCCAGGGAATCCCTAGCACCACTGGAAACGCAGGCGAATCAATAATATACAGACTGATACACTCCTTATGATTCCCCTGCGTCACCATGTCCAGGGGAACCGTGGTCTCCCTGACCACCCCTGACCCTAATGGCCGGCTATCTAGGGAGTGCACGGGAAAGGGAGAATCTATCGGCACAAGCGGAACACCTAACTTAAGAGCGAGTCCGCGATCCATAAAGTTCCCAGCTGCGCCTGAATCGACTAGCGCCCTATGCTGGGAAGATGGAAAAAATTTAAGAAAAAAAATTAAGACAAACATGTGACCAACAGGGGGTTCTGGGTGAGTTTGGTGCTGACTCACCTGGGGTGATCGAGAAGCGTTCCGCCTGCCATCTCGACTCCCAGACGGACCCCCCCAGCACCGATCGGCCGTGTGTCCTCTCCGACCACAGCTGGTGCAGGGGGGGCCTCGTCCTCCGGTACCCCTCGGCACGGCCCCTCCCAACTCCATCGGAATGTGAGCGGAGGTGCTGGGTGGTGGAACGTACAGGACCCTCTCAGAACGCCCGCGGGCAGCCAGCAGAATGTCCAGTCGGATGGACATGTCAATCAACTCATCCAGGGAAAGAGCGGTGTCCCGACATGCTAGCTCCCTACGGACGTCCTCCCGGAGACTACACCGGTAATGGTCAATAAGGGCCCTGTCGTTCCACCCAGATCCTGCAGCCAGGGTCCGGAACTCTAGCGCGTAATCCTGGGCGCTCCTCTTCTCCTGCCTGAGATGGAATAGTCGTTCTCCCGCCACTCGGCCCTCTGGAGTGTGGTCAAACACGGCACAAAAACGGCGGGTAAACTCTGGGTAGTGCTCCTTCGCTGAGTCTGGGCCATTCCAGACTGCGTTCGCCCACTCCAGAGCACAACCCGTGAGGCAGGAGACGAGGACACTCACCCTCTCCTCTCCCGAGGGAGTGGGTCTTACGGTGGCAAGGTACAGTTCCAGTTGGAGTAAGAACCCCTGGCACCCTGCCGCCGCTCCATCATAATCCCTCGGGAGTGTCAGACGGAGAGTGCTGGAGCCGGGGGATGGAGAGTCCTGGGTAGGAAGAGCCGGAGGTGGAGAGAGAAAACCACTCCTCTCCCATCGGTCCATTCGCTCCATCATAGAATCCATCGCCGATCCGATACGGTGGAGAACGGTGGTATGATGGAGCACCCGTTCCTCCATCGATGGGAGAGGGTTGGCCGCTGCTCCTGCTGACTCCATTTAGTGGTGCGGGATTCTGTAAGGACTGGGTGTCGGAGTGCGAAGTCAAACGCAGGAAGCAGAGGGTGCAATAACAAATGTTCCCTTTTAATGAACACTGAGAAACTAAAGTCACCCTTCTAATACACTGGGTGCTCACAAAACTACCCCAGACACGGGGGGGAATGAAAGCAGTCCAGTAACCACGTAGACACGTAGTACAAAACAGACACCACGCTTAACAACTAATAATCCCGCACAAAGCACCGGGCGGGCCGGCTGACTGATAAGCTCAACTAATTACCAACAAATGAAAACAGGTGTATTCAATAAACACATAAGGAGGGGGAGAAAAGATCAGTGGCAGCTAATAGGCCGGTGACGACGACCGCCGAGCGCCACCCGAACGGGAAGGAGAGCCTGCCCCGGTCGGAGTCGTGACACTCCTGAACATCTAATCAAATGGCTACCCAGACTATTTGCATTGCCCCCTCCCCCTTCTACGCTGCTGATACTCTCTGTTATTATCTTTGCATAGTCACTTTAATAACTCTATCTACATGTACATATTACCTCAACTAACCGGTGCCCCCGCACATAGACTCTGTACCGGTAACCCCGTATATAGCCTCGCTATTGTTATCTTACTGCTGCCCTGTACTTATTTGTTACTTTTATTTCATACTATTTTTTTGGTATTTTCTTAAACCTGCATTGTTCATTAAGGGCTTGTAAGTAAGCATTTCACTGTAAGGTTACTGTTGTATTCGGTGCATCTGACAAATACAATTTGATTTGATTTACTGGAGAATTAGTACGTTAAAACAGGTCCCTAGCGAAATGACAACAACATGGCTGCTTGTTAAATAAGAGATGGAGAGTGACAGAGAAAGAGGGACAGAGACTCTTAACATTGGTACATTTAGAAACTACTCTCACCTACAGTAACCATATACTTTGCACACGAACCGTCACCCGCTTTGAGTAGAAATCATTAATGTATTTACATGAAATGCCATGGGTTCGCCATGGATCTCTCTCGGTGGACAGGGTAGCCTTGGAAAAGGAGTCGGGCCTTTTCGTGGCATGCTGTAAGGCTCCGATTGTCCAAAATGGTTCCAACAAGTCTTCTACTGTTGTTCTTCTCTGTAGTTGTCTGGTATTCAGTGACTTGTCTTGTAGTTCTGAACAGAATTACAGAGTTTATTTTCCTTCCATTCGCTCTTGATGATGCTTCTTTAATTAAAGATAGGCTAGCCAGCCGTATTGATGGTTCCCAGTGGGGTGATGAGAGTAGCGTAATACGATGGTTTGAGCAGAGTAGTAGGATGGTCCTACTTAAATTCACTTTCGAAGATACTTTACTTAGAACAGCTAATCAGTCGTACCAGTGATTGTACAGGGAGGTGAGTTCATCGGCTCTACTTCGTGTTGAGATTCAAAGTTCAAACCACTTTAAAAATGCAGCTGCAGCTTCACGCTTTTCTGGTCTGGTATGTTAATTTCTTAACCCATCATTTATACAATTCGTTTGAAAGGGGCGGTTCCGTCAGCGACAGCCCTCTGTAAAACAATTATCTCTTATAGCTTCTCAAATCACATCCCTCTCATAACAAAAACACTTTCATAATTTTAATATTACATGCAAAATGCTTAGTATGAACACTTCACATACTTTCCAAGTTACAGTATTTCCTTTATAATCACAAAATAACAAACAAAATGACATTAGTGTTCTATAGATTGCCTCTGACCATTCCCCATGTTCTATGTTAAAAATATTGTTCCAGTATTTGCTTTTGAACGTGTTAGAGTTTCGGCGGGAAAAGTCTATTGAAATAAAGGACATTCCTTTGGTGAGTCTGGGAGAGGGAGACCTGAATCTTCTCCCCTTGATTTACAACAGGATGTGAGTTGTTAATCACGACTAGTTATTTCCTCCTCACCTCTGCGGGTGAGAGGCTCTAATTGAAGTTATTCATTGCAAACCTGATCTGACCTATTTGGATTCTCGTGGACAACCATGACAGAGTAATGAGACTTAGTTGATAAAATGAATGGAAACTGTTGATAGCTATAGTCTTTAGCATAAACTACAATGGGAAATGTTGCGATTTGGCTTCTCACTATTGCTGCCTGATCCTGCCAATTATTATCTCCAGAGAAATAACTCGAAGAAGACATTTTTGTTGCCAAAAAAATAGTAATTTGCAGCTTCATTGGAGTGTTTCAATGTAATGACCTGGGGTGAGGATCGCAAACTAGAAAAGGAGAGTCAGGAATTAGCCTGTATCAGAAGACTCCACAAGCACGCAAGCGCGCACACACACACACACACACACACACACACACACACACACACACACACACACACACACACACACACACACACACACACACACACACACACACACACACACACAGTCTTGTACAGCTAATCTTGTGGGGACACACAATTCAGTTCCACTCAAATTCCAATTTTCCCTAACCCCTAACCCGTACTCTTACCCTAACTCTTACCCTAAACCTAACCCTAACCCTAAACCTAACCCTAGCTCCTAAACCTAAAACTAACTCTAGCTCCTAAACCTAATTCCAATCCTGACACTAATTCTAACCTTAACCCTAAACCCCCTAGAAATAGCATTTGACCTTGCGGGGACCAACATAATGTCCCCAGTTGATAAAATGTTTGTTAAATTACTATTCTTGGACTTCTGGTCCCCACAAGACTAGTTAAACATGTCCACACACACAATCACACACGCAGTCACACAAACCCACACATACACGCACGAGCACAGTCAAACACACCAGCGCACATACACAGTCAAGAACACACAAGCATGTGCGGGCGAGCACACACACACTCACAATCAAAATCCTACAGGAGGGCAATTACATGGTATTGATCTGAGTCTCAGGGGGAAGTTGTACTCCTGCTACCTTCCTGTTAGGGTGTCTACTGCACAACTCTCACCTTCACACACACACGCACACACACACACACACACACACACACACACACACACACACACACACACACACACACACACACACACACACACACACACACACACACACACACACACACACACATACACAGACAAACACACACACACACACACACACAGGAAGCTCCTGTTAAGCTCTATCCCCTTGAGGAAAATCAAAAAGCTGTGACGTTTCTTAATTATTTCTTACTTTATTTTTGGGATATGTGTTTTTTGTTGTTGTATTGTTAGGAATGCTGCACTGTTGGAGCTAAAAACATAAGCATTTTGGTGCACCTGCGATAACATCAGCAAAGTATGTGTATGCAATCAATAACATTTGAGTGGACACAGGGTCAATTCACCCACTCCATACCCTTTCCTGTGCACTCCCTTCTGCTCCTGTTGTTCAATTCTGTGGTGACGGTAAGAGGAATTGTTAGACTGCTTTTTACAGCACAAAACAACATTCTCCTGCAGCTAGTCTCTCCTCTCCTCCCAGGTGCACCAAAGGCAATCCAATAGAAATATGAGCCTTAAAAGGCAAAACGCTCTCTCCTCAGGAAATACAATCGGCGGGGTGTTTCTGTTCTTTTCTACTGCGTTTTTTAAGTGAGTCTTGAACACTCTGGTTCCTCTCTGGGAGAACACAAGAACGCCTCAACAGTGGGGGAAATACAGTGGGATCAGAGGAAACAGGGAAACAGGGTTTGCTTGTACGTGCCTCTTGTGAAAATCTCTAGAGGGCTGCTATTGCTGCTCGCCACAACTTTGTTTGGGGACTATCTCCTTAGTGTGCCAACTACTGCTGAGGAAGTGTCGTTGTATGTGTGTGTGTGTGTGTGTGTGTGTGTGTGTGTGTCGGTGCTTCGTTCAAGAAGTGTTTATCCGTCTTGTGATGGATGGTGGCGTGTGGTTGGAAGTGTCGTGAGGCTCAGATATCACCTGTGAATCTAGCCAGTCAGCCATGCAGGTTTGGTCTGGTCTCTCTGGCACCTGGTGTAAACAGCAGTCATTCCTGATTATTGTATTCTTGTCAAGAGGAGCGGGGCTCCCTGTTAGGGGGGCTTGACCCCCCACTGCGTAGGAGACAGATATTTACTCCTGCCATGCCTCAAACACATTGTAAACTCTGTCTATTCCCTATATAGGGCACTACTTTTGACCAGGGCCTTTTGGGCCCTCATAGTACACTATGCAGGGAATAGGGTGCCATTTTGGAGGCAGGCTCTGCCTTTTTCCCCCAGGAGCTGTCAATAAACAGGCCTGATTTAACATCCTCCTTGGAGGGAGGGGAGTGTCCCTGGGTGCATCGACAGGGGTAGGGGCTCTGATCCTGGACTTACAGTTCAGACAGAGGTCCCTGGTTCACTCCATGGTCTGCTGGAGGTTATAAGTTGCATACCAAATGGCACCATTTTCCATTTACTGCACTACTTTTGACCAGGACCTATAAGGCTCAGATCAAACGTAGTGCACTATATAGGGAAAAGGAACGCAACCATAGCACCTGCAATGTCTTCTGCCACTAAGGACTGGCCTGGTGACTAGTGGTACTGTCACTGGCCCCTCATCCCACCAGGGATCATACTGAAGCCCCCAATCCAACGCTGAGCAATACAAGTGTGAAATGAGAAAGGTGTTTGGGTGAGATTGTGAGATGTGAACTGAAGTGGATTACCGAAGCAGTTCCCCCCCTTCACCCATCTCTTACTGTCATAGTAACGAATACTGTTTACTGTACTTCTTTTATGACCTGTCAGACTTTGCGTTCTCTTTATCTTTTCATAACATTCTCTTCTCTTCCAAACCATATAGGGCCTTCAAACTCAGCAGTTCCACTGCTTTTTTCCAATGTTGCTCTCTAATCAGGGACTGATTTAGACCTGGGACACCAGGTGGGGCAAGAACAGAAAACAGAAAACCAGCAGACTCCGGACCTCATAGGGTAAGAGTTCAATACCCCTGATATAGGGCTTCATTGACTGTAATTGACGGTGGGGGTGGTAGCTCGCTAAGCGTCTTCATAATGGTGACACCACTGGTTTTGACACCATTCGAGACGTAATGATGAAGTCATGGAGATCAGTTACCACCAGGGGTCATTGGAAGAGATGGGGTGTTAGGTAGCTGGTTTCTTGGCTTGGCTCCGCAGCTGTTCCTGAGGACCAGGCCAGTACGCAACCAATTAGAGATGTCACCACTCAGGGCGTAAATGAGCCATCCAGATGACATCAGGCCCCGTGATTTTGGCCCTAATGTGTGTGAGGGTGCGTGTGTGTGTGTGTCCGTGCATGTGCATGTGTGTGCTCACAGACCTAGTGCTCTTCCTAGTGCGCTGACAATGGAAGGACAGCAAAGTTTGGTTGTACCCCATACCACCTGTACATTTTTGTGTATGTTGGCGGGTTTTAACTCAGACATCTTTTACACTACATGCAAAGTAAACTCCTAGAGACCACAGGAGGCTGCTGAGGGGAGGATGGCTCATAATAATGACTGGAATGGAGTAAATGGAATGGTTTCAAACACATGGAAACTGTGTGTTTGATGTGTTCCATACCATTCCATTAATTCCGTTCCGGGCATTACTATGAGCCCGTCCTCCCCAATTAAGGTGCCACCGGCCACCTGTGCTAGAGTCATCTCGGCCACAACACTTTTTAGTCCAAAAGACACACCAATCTGGTTCACATCTGACTTTGTGAGGGAGTAAAGAGAAGACTCTAGCAGGGTGCTGCTGTCCACTATATATATGTGTGTGTATGTGTCTCTGTGTCTGCGTGAATTACACCACTACACTGACTGTAGAAGATTAGAAACACTTTCCTCCCTCTTTCTCTGATCAGATGATGGCCTCACGGGCGGAGATGGAGGGGAAAATATGTGGGATAGGATAGAGAAGAGTAGAGAGCCACTTGAGAATGTGAGTGATGGGACTGACATTGTGTCCCAAATGGCACCCTATTCCCAATTTACAGCCCTGGTCCCCCTATAGGGCTTTGGTCAAAAGTAGAGCACAATGTAGGGAATAGGGCGCCATTTTGAATGCAGCCTCTGAGTGCTAAGGTCAGGGTGGATGAGTAGAATGGACAGCATTGATGTTACTCACACTGTGTTATCTGGAGCAGCCAGACTGCAGAGTCCTAGGGAGGTAGACTTCCTCTAAGCTCATTTAGGAGATAGTACACACAGCCTGGTCACGCAGCCAGTGCACCTGCCGAGTGAAGATCACACTGACACGGAGAGAGAGAGAGAGAGAGAGAGAGAGAGAGAGAGAGAGAGAGAGCAAAGTGCCCGAAACAAAAAGAGATACAAGACAAATTACAAATCCTTGAATCAGTGGTCAGAGACTATCAGAATCACTTGGATACTCCAATTACAGAACAATAATTAATGGGAAAACTATGTACTCTACAACCCAAAAAGGCTTGTGGTGCTGATGATATTTTAAATTAAATTATCAAATATACATACCACAAATTCAAATTGGCTATACTCAAACTCTTCAACATTATCCTCACTGCAGGTATTTTCTCCGATATTTGAAAGCAAGGATTGATTACACCAATCTATAAAAAATTTGACAAATTTGTGTTAACAGCAACTTGGGGAAAAGTCTCTGCCGTATCATACATAGCAGACTTCTTCATTTCCTTGATGAACACAATGCCTTGAGCAGATTGAATTTTTACCAAATTATCACACAACAGACCACATTTATACCCTCCACACTGTAATAGACAAGTAAACCAAAACAAAAGCAAAATCGACTCATGTTTTGTAGACTTCAAGAAAGCATTTGATTCAATTTGGCGCAAAGGTCTTATTTATAAACTAATAGAAAGTGTTATTGGAGGGAAAACATTGGATGTTATTAAATCAATGTACACTAAAGACAAATACAGCCCCACATTGGAGGTACCATAATACCCATAAAACCTATTGGTCAAACAGGGAAATGGTTCCCATAGGAGATTTTAGAAACACATAAGGGCTGTGTTTCGTGTAGGCTTACCGTTTTGATAACCATGTAAATCTCTCTCGGACAAGGTGACTTTTATCAGTATATTCGGCTCTGTTTACTCTCAGATTCGAAAATGCTAATTAGCATCATAGTTGACGTCATGCAAAATCCCTGCAAGCTCCTGCACCTTATCTCGAGCTGACACTTTTGTGTAAATTGAAAACTTGCACGTGCATTCCTACATTAAGCTAACATTAGATAGCTAATCCAGAGATTCTTACCCTTCCCTCAATCCAGCAGTCTCGTCCAGATAATCATGGCATTTGTAGTTCTGTATGATATCCACATTAACAGCTAATTACCATTTCATTTTTGAGGGGTAAATATACAGGCAAATATATTTTTAAAAGTTGCCTTGTCCTAGAGAGATTTACATGGTTATCAAAACGTCACAGCAGGGTAAGCCTACATGTAACACAGCCCCTATTTGTGTTTCTAAAATCCCCTATGGGAAAAATGTATGTTGGAAAAACTATTGGAACCATTTCCCTGCTTGACAGCTAGGTTTTCTGGGTATTATGATTCATACTGTCGTACTCTATGTGTGGTTAAAATTGACAACAACCAAACAACCTTTTTCCTCCAGGGACATAGAGCGAAACAGGGCTGCTCAATTAGTCCAACACTATTTAACATCTATATTAATGAATTGCAGCACCTGGTCTCACCCTACACAACACTGAAATCAAGTGTCTGCTGTATGCAGATGACCTGGTGCTCCCACCAGGTCATCTGGGGTTCTGAGGGGTTACAGCAGCACCTAGATCATCTGCACAGGTTCTGTCAGACTTGGGCTCTGACAGTTAACCTAAAAGAAACGGAATATAGTGATATTCCAAAAGAGGCACGGATATCAGGATCACAAATATAAATTCTATTTGGACACAGTTCTATTAGAACACACCAAAAACTACACATATGTAGGACTAAATATCAGCATCAAAGGTAGCTTCGCATTGTGAACGTGAACGAGCTGAGAGACAAAGCAAGGTGAGCATTCTGTGCCATTAAAAGGAACATTAAAATCGAAATTCCAATTAGAAATGTCAGAAAAAATCTATTCAGTCCAATTGCTCTATATGGCAGCGAAGTATGGGGTCCACTCTCTAACAATGAATTTAACAAATGGAACAAACATCCAATCGAAATACTGCATACAGAGTTTTGCAAGAGTGCATTGCAAGTGCAAAGGAAAACTCCAAATAACGCATTTATAGCAGAATTGAGCCAATACTCCTCCTCTTTGGAAAAAAAAGAGCCATCAAATTTTACAACCATCTAAAAACATGCGGCCCTGAAACATTTTATCATACAGCCCTACAATGTCAAGAGATGAAACAAGAGAACAGTCCCATCAGTCTGCTGGTTCTGAGGCTCAGTTCACTAACTCAAACCAACCCCGTAGAGCCTCAGTACCGCACTCAGAAAACCTGGCGACACTAGATTATCACAAAGCAAATGGAATGACACCACAAAAAAACATTTCCTATTACACTGTGACTGTCACGAACTTCTATGGGAGAGAGAGAGGACCAAGGCGCAGCGTGTGAAAAATACATCTTCTCTTTATTAGAAGAAGAACAACGAAACAAACAGACGAACGTGAAGCTATCAAAGACTAAGTGCAAACATGCAACATAGACACAGACAAAAACACATACATTCCCCATGTCACACCCTGACCTAACTAAAAAACATAAAGAAAACAAAGAATACTAAGGCCAGGGCGTGACAGTGACAAATACTTAGACCTAAGATAATCTTTCATTCCCAAAAGTATCATTCAGTACAAAGAAAATGTGCCATTTTGTCATCCAAATATGCAGCCTCCTGCCACAATCTGAGGGACGCCCAGTAAAAAGTGCAACTTATAATATAATAGAATAATATTGAGCCATTTTGTTCTGTTTTGGCTTTCATACCATGCCATGTGGTTTTCAGTCATGTTAAGACTGGCCTACTACTATTTGTATTTATTTATTAATATTGTTGGTGTAGTTGCTGTTCATGGTAACACCATTTCCATAACTACTACTATTAATATTGATGGTTTATTGCTGTTGGTCCTACCATTGTTGTTATATGTGTACGTTGACAATGTAAGTAATTGAACTTGCCATGTCAATAAAGTACTGAATTGAATTGAATTGACTTGAAAGAGAGAGAGAGAGAGAGCGAAAGAGATGGCTGCGGACTGAGGTGAGAGAACTTAAAGAGGCACATATGGCACTGAAGGAGGAGGTGAGAAAGCTGAGGTGTGACAGAGAGCAGGACACTCCTCTAGAGAAGCGTGCAGAACAGCCCACCTCAGACCCAGACCACAACCTCAACACCACAAGGGGACACACAACACAGGACCCACCAACCCAACAGACCCCACCCCCTCCTAACACCCCCCTGCAGCTCCCCTGATAGCCCTCCTGACAACCCCCACACATGTTTTAATTTTTTTATTTAACTAGGCAAGTCAGTTAAGAACAAATTCTTATTTACAATGACTGCCTACCAAAAGGCAAAAAGCCTCCTGCAGGGACGTGGGCCTGGGGCCTGGGATTAAAATAAATAAATAAATACAATATAAATACAGGACAAAACACACATCTTGACAAGAGAGACAACACAGCACTACATAAAGAGAGACCTAAGACAACAGCATATCAAGGCAGAAATACATGACAACACAGCATGGTAGCAACACAACATAACAATATGGTAGCAACACAAAAAGGTAGCAGCACAAATGGTACAAATGGTACAACATGGTACAAACATTATTAGACACGGTCAACAGGACAAAGGTCAAGAAGGTAGAGACAACAATACATCACACAAAGCAGCCACAACTGTCAGTAAGAGTGTCCATGATTGAGTCTTTGAATGAAGAGATTGAGATAAAAATGTCCGGTTTGAGTGTTTGTTGCAGCTTGTTCCAGTCACTAGCTGCAGCGAAATAAAAAGAGGAGCGACCCAGGGATGTGTGTGCTTTGGGGACCTTTAACAGAATGTGACTGGCAGAATGGGTGTTGTATGTGAAGGATGAGGGCTGCAGTAGATATCTCAGATAGGAGGGAGTGAGGCCTAAGAGGGTTTTATAAATAAGCATCAACCAGTGGGTCTTGCAACAGGTATACAGAGATGACCAGCTTACAGAGGAGTATAGAGTGCAGTGGTGTGTCCTATAAGGTGCATTGGTGGCAAATATAATGGCCGAATGGTAAAGAACATCTAGCCGCTCGAGAGCACCCTTACCTGCCGATCTATAAATTATGTCTCCGTAATCTAGCATGGGTAGGATGGTCATCTGAATCAGGGTTAGTTTGGCAGCTGGGGTGAAAGAGGAGTGATTACGATAGAGGAAACCAAGTCTAGATTTAACTTTAGCCTGCAGCTTTGATATGTCCTGAGAGAAGGACAGTGCACCGTCTAGCCATACTCCCAAGTACTTGTATGAGGTGACTACCTCAAGCTCTAAACCCTCAGAGGCAGTAATAAAACCTGTGGGAAGAGGGGCATTTTTCTTACCAAACCACATGACCTTGGTTTTGGAGGTGTTCCGAACAAGGTTAAGGGTAGAGAACGCTTGTTGGACACTAAGAAAGCTTTGTTGTAGAGCATTTAACACAAAATCCGGGGAGGGTCCAGCTTTTTATAAGACTGTATCATCTGCATATAAATGGATGAGAGAGCTTCCTACTGCCTGAGCTATATTGTTGATGTAAATTGAGAAGAGCGTGGGGCCTAGGATTGAGCCTTGGGGTATTCCCTTGGTGACAGGCAGTGCCTGAAACAGCAGATTTTCTGACTTTATACACTGCACTCTTTGAGAGAGGTAGTTCGCAAACCAGGCCAAAGACCCCTCAGAGACACCAATACTTCTTAGCCGGCCCACAAGAATGGAATGGTCTACCATATCAAAAGCTTTGGCCAAGTCAATAAAAATAGCAGCACAATATTGCTTGGAATCAAGGGCAATGGTGACATCATTGAGGACCTTTAAGGTTGCAGTGACACATCCATAACCTGAGCGGAAACCAGATTGCATATCCGAAAGAATACTATAAACATTAAGAAAGCCAGCCAGTTGATTATTGACAAGTTTTTCCAACACTTTTGATAAACAGGGCTAAATAGAAATAGGCCTATAACAGTTAGGATCAGATTGATCTCTCCCTTTAAATAAAGGATGAACTGTGGCTGCCTTCCAAGCAATAGGAACCTCCACAGAAAGGAGAGACAGGCTAAAAAGGTTGGAGATAGGCTTGGCGATGATAGGGGCAGCAACCTTAAAGAAGAAAGGGTCTAAACCATGTGACCCAGATGTTTTTTTGGTGTAAAGTTTAAGGAGTTCCTTTAACACCTCGAACTCAGTGACTGCCTGTAGGGAGAAACTTTGTAGCGGGGCAGGGGGAAAAGAGGGAGAAGCATCGGGGATAGTCGCATTAGAAGGGGTGGGAGATGAGGAAATGTTGGATGGGCAAGGAGGCATGGCTGAGTCAAATAGGAATCCTGACTTAATGAAGTGGTGATTAAAGAGCTCAGCCATGTGCTTCTTGTCAGTAACAACCACATCATCAACATTAAGGGACATGGGCAGCTGTGAGAAGGAGGGTTTATCAGGATTGTTTGTGAGGATAACATCAAGGTGAGTAGCCTTTTCTGGATGTTTGGAGTCATACCTTATGGGATTGGTGATAATCTGAGAAAGATTTAGGGAGTCCCATTGCTTTAGGATTTGGTCAGGTGGTTTAAGCATGTCCCAGTTTAGGTCACCTAGCAGGACAAATTCAGATTTAGTGTAAGGGGCCAGGAGAGAGCTTAGGGCAGGAAGGGTACAGGCTGGTGCTAATGGAGGATGATAGCACCCAGCAACAGTCAACAAAGAGATATTTTAAAGTTTAATGCTTAAAACCAGCAAATCAAATTGTTTGGAGACAGACTTGGTGGAGACAACCGAGCACTGAAAGTGATCCTTGGTAAAGATTGCCACTCCCCCACCTTTGGAAGATCTGTCTTGCCGCAAAAGGTTATAACCAGAAAGGTTAACATCAGAATTCAAAACACTCTTTCTTAACCACGTCTCAGTAATGACCAAGACATCTGGATTGGAGCTGTGAATCCACACTTTCAATTGATCCATTTTAGTTATTAAGCTTTTAGTGTTAATGTGCAGAAAACCCAGGCTTTTACGAGAGCAGAAATCAGTGAAGCAGATATCAGAGCACAAGTCAGAATTGGGGCTAGCAACAGTAGATGGACCAGGGTGTACATGCACATTTCCAGATATCATCAACAGTAATACAATCAAGGCACAGCATAGGACAGGGAGAGCTCTGCAGTGCTGATTTATGACATCTGAATGTGCATCAGATGGCAACAAGATCATATTGTACAGCAATTTCATCAGGAAACATGAATACAAAGCCAGCGAGAGGTGGTTAGAATAGGATGGGAGGCCAAAAGTCTGTGTAACCAATAGAGAGTCAGAGTGCCGAGTGTGGGAACAAACTTAGTCTGTCCCACGGTTGGGTAAAGAAAGTTTGTAGTCAACAAAGTATGCAGGAGTCATGAGGCAAATAGCAAAATAGCAAAATGCATAAGAATTAAAATAAAAAAATATATATAATGACTTGGGGCTAGCCATTATAAGTTCAGAGTCACTCGCCCCAACAGTGTGTGTGTGCTGGAGGCAAGCGAAAGCTCAGAAGAGAGGGGTGAGTGTGGTGGGTGTACCTGTACCAGACAGGAGGAGACAAGCCAGGGTAGACGGTGAACAGATCGCCAGGTGGAATCCAAGCAGCAGTGCAGCAGGCAATGGGAGTAGGTGTCACACCCACTTGGGAGAAGCTTTTATTTCTCATCCACAGAGGGCACACAAAAGCCAGAGATTGTGATCCCCATTGACTCAAATGCAAATACATTCAAGAGGATAAACTTTTTCCCAAAGGCAAAGTGGCTAAACTCTGGTGCCCAAACACTAGGTATGCCCCTGGAGCTGTTGTCAGAAGACAGACTAGGGTTCCCCAGCCACATCATAATTCACACGGTCACAAATGACCTGAGGGCCCAGCAGGAAAGGATGGCCACAGCACTAAAGGGAATGATTGAAAAAGCTTCTTCCATCGCAAACGCACAAGTGGTTATCTCAACCCTGCTACCACGAAAAGACGTTCACCCTGCCACCACACAGCAAGTGAATGCAAGCATTTCGCAACACTGTGCCTGAAAACCTAATGTCTATCTGGCCCACCACTCTACCCTGGACTTGAACAGCCTTTACAACCAGGTCCACCTCGACAAGGCAGCAATCCCAACTTTTGCCAGGACCCTGAAGGACGTCACCCTCAACCGTAGCCCAGCACCTCACACAGGAGCAACAGAGCAAAGGAAACATCGCCCAGACCAGCGAGACACCATCCCAGACCTGCAAGACCCCTTCCTGAAGGACCTGCACAGAGAGAACCCATGCCAACAGGACCTACACCAAGACCAAAGCATCACCAGCCTCACCCCAACCAGCTAAGACCACCCCAAGCAAACCCTGGCCACACCCTATATATATGCTCCCCCTTATCAGAACTATGACCCTTCTGCCCACACCATGCCCCCCACCCCTGCGGCAATGACCTCAACATGACAGCAGGACATATGCCCAGGCTGTGAGCAGAGCAACAGGCCCAAGCCCCACTATTACACTTGCCCAAGCCCCATCCTGCGACCTAAGAAGTATGTATCAGATGCTCAACATGCTCTGCTCACAGCCACTGTGATGGTCCGGGCCTAAACCACACAAAAACAACATTAGACACTATGGAACACAAGAACCTGACATCATCAGCACACAGGGGGATAAACACCTACCTGGAGGTGACAGCATTTCCTCCCCATGATGCTCCCTTAGACACAACTACGACATCATAACCAACAAGAACGGGTCACAACTCCTGCAGCTCTGTGGGACGCTGGGTATGTACATAGTAAATGGCAGGCTTCGAGGGGACTCCTACAACCTGAGAAAATGAACAACAATGACAAATGGTTTGATGAAGAATGCAAAAACCTAAGAAAGAAATTGTGAAACCTATCCAACCAAAAACTTAGAGACCGAGAAAACCTGAGCCTACACCTTCTGTCACGTTCTGACCATAGTTCTTGTGTGTTTTCTTGTTTTAGTGTTGGTCAGGACGTAAGCTGGGTGGGCATTCTATGTTGTGTGTCTAGTTTGTCTGTTTCTATGTTTGGCCTAATATGGTTCTCAATCAGAGGCAGGTGTTTTGTGTTGTCTCTGATTGGGAATCATATTTAGGTGGCTTGTTTTGTGTTGGGATTTTGTGGGTGGTTGTTTCCTGTCTTTGTGTTTTCTCTGCACCAGATAGGGCTGTATCGGTTTGCCACATTTATTATTTTGTTATTTGTAAGTGTTCACAGTTTCGTATTAAACATGTTGAGCACTGGCTACGCTGCATGTTGGTTCGATCCTTGCTACACCTTCTCTTCACGTGAAGAGGAGGAAGGCTGCCGTTACACCTTCACTATGGTGAATCGCTAAAACAACACAGAATTACACTTTGGAAAAAGAAGGAACAGCACATCAGAAATCAGCTCAATGTAATTAAAGAATCCATAGAATCTAACCATTTCTGAGAAAATTGGAAAACTCTAAACAAACAACAACATGAAAAGTTATCTATCCAAAATGGAGATTTATGGATAAACCACTTCTCCAATCTTTCAACATATATGTTTATTTTGAATAATGTGTATAAAAACTATGTAAATAATACAAATTATTTGATTTATGTAAATTTCATGAATACTGTATATGTCTATTTTGAGTTTATGGAGATTTAAATGGAAAATAGACTCAAAATAGACTTATACAGTATTCATGAAATTTACATAAATCAAATAATTTGTATTATTTACATAGTTTTTATACACATTATTCAAAATAAACATATATGTTGAAAGATTGGAGAAGTGGTTTATCCATAAATTTCCATGTATGTATAACAAAGAACAAAGAGCAAAAACATGACCAAATACAAATCTTAGAATCAACTATTAAAGACTACCAGAATGCACTGGATTCTCCAATTACATTGAATGACATTATAAAATCCATGTACACAAACAACAAGTGTGCGGTTAAAATTGGCAAACAACACACACATTTCTTTCCACAGGGCTGGGGGGTGAGACAGGGATGCAGCTTAAGCCCCACCCTCTTCAACATATATGTCTACGAATTGGCGAGGGCACTAGAACATTCTGCAGCACCCGGCCTCACCCTACTAGAATCTGAAGTCAAATATCTACTGTTTGCTGATGATCTGCTGTTTCTGTCCCCAACCAAGGAGGGCCTACAGTAGTACCTAGATCTTCTGCACAGATTCTGTCAGACCTGGGCCCTGACAGTAAATCTCAGTAAGACAAAAATAATGGTGTTCCAAAAAAGGTCCAGTTGCCAGGACCACAAATACAAATTCCATCTAGACACCATTGCCCTAGAACTCACAAAAAACTATACATACCTCGGTCTAAACATCAGCGCCACAGGTAATTTCCACAAAGCTGTGAACGATCTGAGAGACAAGGCAAAAAGGGCCTTCCATGCCATCAAAAGGAACATAAAATTTGACATATCAATTAGGATCTGACAAAAAATACTTGGATCAGTTATAGAACCTATTGCCCTTAATTGTTGTAAGGTCTGGGGTCCGCTCACCAACCAAGAATTCACAAACTGGACAAACACCAAATTGATACTCTGCATCCAGAATTCTGCAAAAATATCCTCCATGTACAACGTAAAACACCAAATAATGCATGCAGAGCAGAATTAAGCTGATACCCACTAATTAGGCAGAGTTGCAAAGAAAAAGCTATATCTCAGTCTGGCCAATAAAAATAAGAGATTAAGATGGGCAAAAGAACACATACACTGGACATAGGAACCTTGCCTAGAAGGCCAGCATCCCGGAGTCGCCTTTTCACTGTTGACGTTGAGACTGGTGTTTGCAGGTACTATTTAATGAAGCTGCCAATTGAGGACTTGTGAGGCATCTGTTTCTCAAACTAGACACTCTAATGTACTTGTCCTCTTGCTCAGTTTTGCACTGGGGCCTCACACTCCTCTTTCTATTCTGGTTAGAGCCAGTTTGCACTGTTCTGTGAAGGGAGTAGTACACAGCGTTGCATGAGATCTTCAGTTTCTTGGCAAGTTCTCACATGGAATAGCCTTCATTTCTTTGAACAAGAATAGACTGACGAGTTTCAGAAGAAAGTTATTTGTTTCTGGCCATTTTGAGCCTGTAATTGTACCCAACAATGCCAATGCTCCAGATACTCAACTAGTCTAAAGAAGGCCAGTTTTATTGCTATTGCAATGGATACTAGACTATCTTACACGTATACATGGAATGGACGCTTCTCCCTGTCACGGATGCCATGATTGCCCTTAGTTTGAAGATGTAATCCAGAGACAGGTGTTTTCTCTATCCCCTAAGCTATCATACTCGAATTCCACTGATTTCAAAACTCGGTCTTCCAGAAAGTGGAGAGCAACACTTATGCAGATCTACAATGCAAAATATATATATTTTTAAAGCCGTGTTAGACAGGATTACCAATACATACTGACCAGCTCAAATAGACAGAAGCGTGCTATATGGCAGACCAATCCGTACTCATCTTTCGGCATGTCCAGTCCACTCATTATCTCAGCCAATCATGGCTAGCGGAAAGGTTGCTGGCTTTTTCTGTGGCTAAAGCAACTAGGCTCGTAATTTAACAATTTTATTCGTATTTACAGATGGCATACAAGTTTGTTATTAAGGCACATGAAAGTGCACATGTTCCAGAAGGTATTTCTGCCCAAAAACTTTTTTATTTTTAAAGTTTACGTTCAAATTGCTCTCCTGTGAAGTAGTGTCCCGCGACGTACACCTAGTTTCCTGAAACGAGTCACATATTTTCCTCAGATTACACAGACCCACAAAGAATAATTTTTGTGCAATCACAGCAGCAAGATTTGTGACCTGTTTGCCGCAAGAAAAGGGCAACCAGTGAAGAACAAACACCATTGTAAATATAACCTATATTTCTATTTATTTTCCCTTTTGAACTTGAACTATTTGCACATCATTACAACACTGTATATAGACATAATATGACATTTGAAATGTCTTCATTATTTTGGAACTTTTGTGAGTGAGAGAGAGAGAGAGAGAGAGAGAGAGAGAGAGACCACTACAGGAGAATAAGGCAGGATACTGTAAGAGTGCATGTTAACGGTGACAGATTTATTACTAATGTGTGGTGAGTATGTCCAACAGGTCACATGGACTGCTTGTGGTGGTGGTGGTTGAGCTCTGTATAACTTCAATTTCCATCATTTAGTCCTAATTGGTCCATAGTTGACAGTCCATTCCCTCAAGCCATCGTTACAAAATAGTCCGTTTCAAAAGCATCAGTCTTCCACACTGTAAATTTGTGCCTCGGTTTGCTTGCTGATTGGTGAGGAATTCTGAGTGGTTTTGCGTGGCAGATATAATGTGTGATAGAGGCCTTACGTCTGTAATGATCATGTATTGTGGATCATCATACAGAGAGACATAGATAGGAAAAAGGATGTGGTCTATAGTAAGTCATACAAATTCTGTCCTTCTCACCGGGCTGTGTTTCTGTCAGGCACTGTGAGGCATCCCCATGACAGCCTGGGAGTATCTTTATATGTGTGTTGGTGGGCTGGAGTGTGCCTGACTGTCTGGCTAGCAGTAGAGGATGATGGGAGGCTGCTGACCTCTGTGAGGTGTGCACACGCGCACACACAAGGAAACACACACACATGGCCATAGAGAGGAGAGAGGAGCAGCAGGAGGCAGCAGCAGGGTTAGTGGTCAGTTTAGGGGGTCACTATGATTAGATGCCATTAGTTGAGATCCAACAGCTCAAGCTGCTTGTTCAACACAGCAGAGAGCAGAGGGGAACATTGTGTGTGTGTGTTTGTGTGTGTGTTAGTGTGTGTGTTTGTGTGTATATGTGTGTTTGGTGCGCATGTCTGCCTCTGTGTGTGTGCTTGCGTGCGTGTACTGTTGAACACATCACAGTGCAACAGAGACAACAGAGGCCCAACCGATGACCATAGACGTACCTGGAACCTGTGACTGACAGCCCTGCAGCACCGCAGACCTCAGCTCTCTCATAGTCAGCTATGGGGCTACACTGCAGTCACAGGGACAGTCTGGGGGAAAGGTTAAAAAAATACAATTACTCAATAGTACAATGCTAAAATAGCAGTGTTTGTCTCTCTGTCTATTGTTAACATGGTTTGTAATTATTGCCCTGAGTATCACAGAATACGTCCCAATTGGCATATGTAGTGCACTATAACGGGTCGTAAGAAGTGCACTTTAAAGGGAATAGGGTGCCGTTTGGGATGTATACATTGTGATTAGTAGGAAACATAGTGGAATGACACATACAGACACAGATCCTCTCCTTGGCTCTGTTCCACATGTCAGTGATGTCATTACACTGTGTGTGTGTGTGTGTGTGTGTGTGTGTGTGTGTGTGTGTGTGTGTGTGTGTGTGTGTGTGTGTGTGTGTGTGTGTGTGTGTGTGTGTGTGTGTCGACCATGATCTCGCAAACATACATTTCTGCTCATTTTGCAAATTGCTGTGATTTCTTGGCTGCCGCAGGCCCTCTCTCACTCACCAAAACCTTGGGGAGGTGGGGGAAGTGCAAGTGGCAGGTGACACATTTAAATAGGATTTGCATCTTAAACCAGAAGTGAGAAATGTGAGCATGATTCTCCAGGGAAGATGGGAGGAAGATTGCATTAGAGCTCAGAGAGAGCGAGAGAGCGAGAGAGAGAGCGAGAGAGAGAGAGAGAGAGAGAGAGAGAGAGAGAGAGAGAGAGAGAGAGAGAGAGAGAGAGAGAGAGAGAGAGAGAGAGAGAGAGAGAGAGAGAGAGAGAGAGAGAGAGAGAGAGAGAGAGAGAGAGAGAGAGAGAGAGAGAGACACAGAGAGAGAGACACAGAGAGACACAGAGAGACACAGAGAGACACAGAGAGACACAGAGAGACACAGAGAGACACAGAGAGACACAGAGAGACAGAGACAGAGACAGAGACAGAGACAGAGACAGAGACAGAGACAGAGACAGAGACAGAGAGAACAATGACTTTGAGAGTGGAACTGAGGAGGGGGAGGGAGGGATAGAGATTGAAAGGATAAAGAGATTGAGGGAGTGAGACAATTGGATTGTTTTGTATGTAGGTAATGGCACAGCGTGACATCTGGTGTAATGAAAACTATTACGGGTTATTTTAGATGTGTTAAAATATAACATTTTACAAGGCAACTGGGTTGTTGAGACTAGGAAGCCCAGTATAATCAAGTTTATGGGTGACCAAGACAAGAAGGTTAATTCATTCATAGATTCCTTTTCCAGACCATTCATTGTGATGTTTCACAAAATAACAAATAGGCGATGCTAGCTAACACACATAGAAACAAATGAGCAAAAACACATCCGGTGTTCTGTGATTTTTGACGGAAATGTACTGTATGTTTGTGGGTTACTTCCTTTGTTGAGATACGCAAATGCAAAAAAATGTATGACTTGGATAATTTTGTGGAATAGGACGTTTGTAGACATGTAGTAATGGAGTTTGTCCCCAAAAATATTTTTTGTTTCACCAGAGGCTTTCTCTTCAGTCAGTCAGTCAGCCACATGTATTGAACACAGTCACAGGTGTTGGTTAGTTGGTTACTCCCTCCCCTCCCCTCACCTTCTCCCAACCAACTTAAACTCAGTTCTGCACAATTCCTGACATTTAATCCTTGTAAAAATTCCCTGTCTTAGGTCAGTTATGATCACCACTTATTTTAAGAATGTGAAATGTCAGAATAATAGTAGAGAGAATGATTTATTTCAGATTTTCTTTCTTTCATCACATTCCCAGTGTGTCAGACGTTTACATACACTCAATTAGTATTTGGTAGCATTGACTTTAAATTGTTTAACTTGGGTCAAACGTTTCGAGTTAGCCTTCCACAAGCTTCCCACAATAAGTTGGGGGAATTTTGGCCCATTCCTCCTGACAGAGCTGGTGTAACGGAGTCAGGTTTGTAGGCCTCCTTGCTCACACACACATTTTCAGTTCTGCCCACAAATCCACATAATTTTTCATCCATTTTGTGAAGTGCACGAGTCCCTCCTGCAGCAAAGCATCCCCACAACAATATGCTGCCACCCCCGTGCTTCACGGTTGGGATGGTGTTCTTCGGCTTGCAAGCCTCCCTGTAACGTCCTGACCAGAGTTCTTATGTGTTTTGCTTGTTTAGTGTTGGTCAGGACGTGAACTGGGTGGGAATTCTATGTTGTGTGTCTAGTTCGTCTGTTTCTGTGTTCAGCCTAATATGGTTCTCAATCAGAGACAGCTGTCAATCGTTGTCCCTGATTGAGAATCATATATAGGTGGCTTGTTTTGTGTTGGGGATTGTGGGTGGTTGTTTCCTGTCTCTGTGTTTGTGTTCTGCACCAGATAGGACTGTCTCGGTTTTCACGTTTGTTGTTTTGTATTGTTGTAAGTGTTCACAGTTTGTCAAATTAAACATGTTGAACACTAACTGCGCTGCATTTTGGTCCTCTCCTTCATCCCAGGAAGAAAGCCGTTACACTCCCCCTTTTTCCTCCAAACATAATGATGGTCATTATGGCCAAACAGTTCTATTTTTGTTTCATCAGACCAGAGGACATTTCTCCAAAAAGTACGATCTTTGTCCACATGTGCAGTTGCAAACCGTAGTCTGGCTTTTTATGGCGGTTTTGGAGCAGTGGCTTCTTCCTTGCTGAGCAGCGGTTCAGGTTATGTCGATATAGGGCTCGTTTTATTATTGTGGATATAGATACCTTTATACCTGTTTCCTCCAGGATCTTCACAAGGTCCTTTGCTGTTGTTCTGGGATTGATTTGCACTTTTCACACCAAAGTACATTCATCTCTAGGAGACAGAACGTGTCTCCTTCCTGAGTGGTATGACGGCTGCGTGGTCCCATGGTGTTTATACTTGCGTACTATTGTTTGTACAGATGAACGTGGTACCTTCAGGCATTTGGAAATTGCTCCCAAGGATGAACAAGACTTATGGAGGTCTACAATTGTTTTTCTGAGGTCTTGGCTGATTTCTTTTGATTTTCCCATGATGTCAAGCAAAGAGGCACTGAGTTTGAAGGTAGGTCTTGAAATACATCCACAGGTACACCTCCAATTGACTCAAATTATGTAAATTATCCTATCAGAAGCTTCTAAAGCCATGACATCATTTTCTGGAATTTTCCAAGCTGTTTAAAGGCACAGTCAACTTAGTGTATGTAAACTTCTGACCCACTGGAATTGTGATACAGTGAATTATAAGTGAAATAATCTGTCTGTAAACAATTGTTGGAAAAATGACTTGTCATGTACAAAGTTGATGTCCTAACCGATTTGCCAAAACTATAGTTTGTTAACAAGACATTTGTGTAGTGGTTGAAAAATGAGTTTTAATGACTCCAACATAAGTGTATGTAAACTTCCAACTTCAACTGTATGCGCCCTTTGATTTCCATGGTCGGTCTTGTCGATTATTGTTACAATGTCCGTTGGTGTGTGTGAGTACCTGTGCTGTGTGTTTTGGCTTTCGTGCCATTGTGGATTGCGAAGATGATTACGGATCTCGTCCTGTGGGTTAATCATTGTGCGCGTGTGAATTTATTCGAGGTACTCCTCGCTCAACCCTGTGTTTTGTTACATGTTTGTTTTGTCTTAGTCACCGTGCCCTTACACGGCACGCCGTAATTTGGGATAAATAAGTACCCCTATTATGCATTCCTGCGCCTGTCTCCTGAATTATTGCTAACGTAACATCCCGTCTTGTCTTTAATATTTCTGTTCCATATTTGACATTGCACCACACACTTTGCACCATCTACTGAAAGACGTTTGAAAAACAAATGATTCTGAGTTTTTTTAGAGATATTTGGTATTTTGCTCGCTCCTACTGCCGGCTCGATGCTCGTCTGTTAGTAGATTGATTTGGCCCAGCAAGTGGGGGGCTGGCGGGAAAATGTTCATGTGAGCATTGAAGTAATGCAAAGATTTTCCTCCTTGCCCAATGGTCATAATTGCCTGTATTATGAAATAGTTTATTAAACAAATTCATGCACAGGTTCACACATTTTATTTTAATATAATGTTCAATAGTCACATCAGTAATGATGTTTTGAAGGGATGAATGGTCTCTAGACGGAACTGATCTTTGTGTAGGTTTTTTATTGCGGAGTGGAAACTATAGGGAGACTTGTCAGAACCTGGCTATGGGATGCAGGGGGGAATTGTGAGGCTAGAACGAGACGACAAATTCAAAGAGAGCTTACATTTTATACTCAAAGGGAGAGAGTGACCAATAGCTAGACTGTTGTTTTACTATTAAACTCAATACTATTGTTTTCAATTTCGTAAAGCAGTTTGTGTTTCTTAACCAGGCACATTGAAATAGAAGGTTGGTGACTGGTGGTTACGGGGAAGCAAGAGAATTGCTTGCGCGATATGTAGCCTATGATCGGAGGCAGAGGCAGGGCTGGAGGCGGAGCCTGCCTGTCTGCCCACACTCAGAACTTGCTTCACCATAGCTCACCAGCTGATGTAGGCTGTGTGTGCCGGGTGTGGCGCATCCTTCCCACTGCTAGACAACAGAACCCTAGCTGCTCTGCGCACCAGTGCTGCTAATATTCTGCTTATCATAGTTGCCTATCCAGTCCAAGTGCAAATACAAGTCACAAGAACGCAAGTCCGAGTCACCAAAGGTCTAGAAGACGAGTCCGAATCCAAGTCCGAGTCACCAGTGGTCGAGTCCAAGTTGCGTCACAAGTCATGAAAATCAGGACTCCTGGACTCAAGTACTACAACACTGGTGGATGTGTGTTTGTGTGTGTGTGTGTGTGTGTGTGGTGTGTGTGTGTGTGTGTGTTTGTGGAGGAGGGCAGCGGCGTCGCTTCTATTTGGTCCTGTCAACGGCAACACAGCAGAGGGCACACCTCTGCACCGACAATGTCTGCATGGTGTCACCAGCTATTTTTAGCACTGCAGGCTGAAGGCTGGCTGTGACCGATGTAGAGGTGAATACACAGCGCAAACACACACACACATGTACACACACATGCCTGTGAAACCAGCATAGCAACTGTCGTAGTAATAACACTCCTCCACATTGAACCAGGCTGTCTAAAACTGTACCAACAGGACTTTACAATTCGTCATTTACCCTCCTTCAACTCTCAAGTAGCCATTCCGTTCTCTGACCTCAGAGAATAGACAGTATTTTGCAGACAGGCTGAAAGCTAAAGCTATTTATTGTTTCATTCTACATCACAGGATGGTGTTTCAGGGTTTGGTTATTTCACCACTGGCTAGGCCCTACAAGATTGATCATGGTGGCTCTCTCGAAGGTCTTGCTTTCCTGCCGGCTAAATACTGTATCATGTTTATCCATTGTCTGCCTGCAGCCCTGCTAGGTGAATCACTATATCTTACAGTGACTGCTCATGACACTCTCATCACTAAGATCTCCTCCTCTGTCCTTGAACATTGATTGCCCCCCCCCCCACGGCTTAATCTATTACCCTTTATAGGTTGTTCCTTCCACAAGACCATTCCAGCAATATGATTCAAGAGTCAGGTTTTTGTTCTCCTTTTTCTTTCCTTTTATCAACCCTGTACACAGGGGTGTCAAACTCATTCCATGGAGGGCCTAGTGTCTGCAGGTTTTTGGTTTTTCCTTTCAATTAAGCCCTAGACAACCAGGTGTGGGGAGTTCCTTACAAGGGAGGTGCGGAAACCCGCAGACACTCGTCCCTCCGTGGAATGAGTTTGACACCGGTGCTGTACACTCTTAGAATTTGCCGTGACTTGAGGAACTCTGGAGATTGTCAAGGAACCCTAGAGTTCCTCATGGAACCATTGCAGTCAATGGGTTCATATTTGCACGTTTGGTTATTTGAGGGGTTCTTGGAGGAAGCTTTAACACAAGAAACAGCAAGGCTGCCCATTTGACTGCATATTAATTTAAAATTGAAATATCTCTGCTATTTTTAAAGTCATGCCCCCCTCTGTCCTTGACGTATCCCAAATAAGTATATTTAACACAAGTATGTTGTTAAAATGTCGATATCACAAACAGGATTTGTGTTATAAGCAATTCTAAGAGGACATAAAAATAAAGAAATTCTCTGGAGCGCCAAAAAGTGACTTTTTCAAATCCTCTTACCATAAGACACTTAGATTTCAGACATTTAGATTAGTTAGAGTAAATGTCATTCCTGTTCATCTGTTGTGATGTACTGTCATCACATGTTAAGGTTGAACACTAACAGTTTTATAGCTTCAATGAGGCTTACAGAGATGTACAAGTTCCTCAACAGCCTATGCAAATCCCAAAGTTGGAATAGTTAGAACTTCATTACTACATGTAATCAGCAATGTTAATATTATATTATGATATGTAATATGCATACATATTCAAGGGAAATGTATGAATAGGATTTACATGTATTTTAAAAATAACTATCTGAAAGCCACACCTCCAATAAGCCACGCCTTCAGACTTCTGATAGACTTTCGCTCTTACAATATATTATTTTAAAAATTGAACCCCTCTCATCACAAAAAGGTTCCTGTTTTACACTGGGCTTCCATGAATAACCTTTTCAAGGCGGTTCCTCAAGGAACCAATTTGACCTGAAAAAGTTCCCCTGTGTGGCAATCTTCTAAACCCCAGTAGGTTCTTCGAGCCTCCTTTACTTGTTAGAGTGTAGGATGTCATGTAGGATGTCATGTAGGATGTCATGTAGGATGTCATGTAGGATGTCATGTAGGATGTCATGTAGGATGTCATGTAGGATGTCATGTAGGATGTCATGTAGAATGTCATGTAGAATGTCATGTAGGATGTCATGTAGGATGTCATGTAGGATGTCATGTAGGATGTCATGTAGAATGTCATGTAGAATGTCATGTAGGATGTCATGTAGGATGTCATGTAGAATGTCATGTAGGATGTCATGTAGAATGTCATGTAGAATGTCATGTAGGATGTCATGTAGGATGTCATGTAGGATGTCATGTAGAATGTCATGTAGAATGTCATGTAGGATGTCATGTAGGATGTCATGTAGAATGTCATGTAGGATGTCATGTAGGATGTCATGTAGGATGTCATGTAGAATGTCATGTAGGATGTCATGTAGAATGTCATGTAGAATGTCATGTAGGATGTCATGTAGGATGTCATGTAGGATGTCATGTAGGATGTCATGTAGGATGTCATGTAGAATGTCATGTAGAATGTCATGTAGGATGTCATGTAGGATGTCATGTAGAATGTCATGTAGAATATCATGTAGAAGGATGTTGTGATGTCCTTTGTGAACGTGACAAGAAATAGGTGGTTTTACAAGATGCAAATCTCAATGACTGGAAGTCTTTACTAGCATGCTAGCAAGTACCATAGACTTCCAGTCATTGCGCTAACGCTAATTGGCAACTTCCTTCAAACGGCACGCAGAGACATTTTTTATCCGTGAGTTCGTCTGACTCTGGGGATGTAGATACACGACTTCATTGACAAAATCCTGAAGTATCCCTTGAATACAGTTGCATCAGTTTGTGAACATAATGCAGTGATAGACTCCCATACAAAGATAATTCAAACAGTGGTGCAATGAGCCCACATAACCGGTGCTAAGTTAAACCTTTTGAAATGTAATTCTAATTGTCCAGGGCCATGCCTCCTTTTAAAGACGCCAATAAGTAAGGAGTGAATGCTTGCAGAAAGCAGACTCTGAGAGAAGCAGCCTAAGTGAATCAGTCAATTAAAAAAATAACATGAAACAAGTGTCAGCAACCTGAGCCATCATGAAGATGTTTTATATACTGTACCCGTATAGCTTTCACCCTCTTCCATAAATAAAATATACTGGGTCTGCATCAAATCTGAGAGGTATGAGCTGAGGTGATAAAATTGAGTTATGAATCAAAATGCACAGAGCATTTATATGAAGGGAGAAATGAGAGAGATTCAACGTGGACAGATTGAAAATTCACTGCCGCTGTATAATGATGGAAAGGCTACACTACAGTAGAGACAAGATTTGCATCCCAAATGGCACCCTAAGAATCCTGATCAAAAGTAGTGCACTATAGAGAATAGGGTGCCATTCTGTATGTTCAGATCAACCATTTGTCAGACCCCTGTTTGTGGGCCTTTGAACCGTTATTTGTTCTTGCTCAGCAGCCAGCCACCCTGGTCCCTAGCTCTTTTCAATTGTAAAATGATGCTAGGCCCAGCAGGAAAGAAATGAAGGCACAGTGAACCAATAAGGATTCAGAAATGAGGGTGCTCACAAAATAACTATTCTAAGTCAAGGACCAGAGACTGGATGTGCAAGGTTATTTTGAACAGGCAAGGCATGAGAGAGCGAGTGAATGAGATAGAAAGAGAGGCTGCGGGAGAGGGCGAAAAGAGAAATAGAATTTGAGGGAATGTGAAATGAGAGAGATAGGGAGAGAGAAAGAGAGAGAGAGAGAGAGAGAGAGAGGAGAATGAGAGTGAGATATGGGAGAGATGGAAAGAAAGAGAGCGAGAGAGAGAAAGAGAGAGAGAGAGGGGCAAGATAGAGTGAGATATGGGAAAGAGAGAGGTCTGGGAAAGAGAGTTATGAGAGACAGAGAGAGAGGGAGTGGGGGGTGAGTGATATATGTCAGAGAAAGATAAAGGGAGAGGGAGGGGTTGTAACGGTTTTTCTTTTATTGTGTTAATCTGTCTCACTGGGTTCCTTCACCAAGTAGTTTATTACACATACCTGTTAATCCAGGCCTCGTAGAATGTGCGATAGATTTGTAAATTGTGCCCATTACACATCTGCTTGAACCTGCATAGTTTTTTCTCCCTTGTGCTCTGCTCTCTCGCTCTCACCCCTCCCTTCCCTCTCTCTCATTTGCTCTTTGTCTCTTCCCTTCTAACCCTTTTCATTACCCGGACAACAGCACCATAGTCCCAGTCTGCATTCACGTAATAATAAGGAATTCCCCTCGACCACGCCCACAAATTGGGGAAAATCAACATTCTTTCCTATTGACCCCCATCGTAAAAGAGAAAACTCTGTAGTAAATGTTTTCTATACAGAAGTAACAAAACATGCAGAAAAGCTGCTGTGTTGTTCAATGTACATGTAGCCAGGTCAAAAATGTTGACCTATGGTCCACAATGCTCCCACGTAGGGAAATAGAGCCTGTGAGAAGAGCCCTGTGGCTTCAGGCTATTTGGTGTGGGAGAGTGGGAAACGTGGAGACACGGTGTCCAACTAGGCTACATGTAGCTGCGTGTGTGGAAAACATTTCATCACAGGTAAGACATTTAACTTGTTTAGTACAGTTTGTTTGTAACTCCACTCACTACTTGTAGCTGTATAGTCTGTTTGTTTGTGTTGTTGGTCTTGGCTAGCTTAATGTTTCAGTCGGTAGCTAGCTAGCACTCACTCACTCAAGTGGTTGCTAGCATTGTCATGAAAAGGGGCATGAGGGAAGCCCTAAAATATTATGTTTTTATAATTAGTGAGAATGCTAAGGACCAGGCAATGTTGAAAAGTAATCTATGGACATGTACTTTTCTTAAATGTAGTTTTGTAATTGACTAAAACAAGCAGACAACAAGAAAATTGCATTTGAAAAAGGTAACGTTTTTGCTGTGAGCAAATGAGGTAACCTAGGTAACCACAGGTTGTTTTCCCCACAGGTGGGCAGGGTCACAACATTCTGTCTAATACCAATTGGGTTTATACAGTCAGTGGGTTAGTTAGGGGATTTCTAACACCACAAATCTCCACTCCTTGTGTTTTTCTCTCATTTATTTATAAATATGGTTATTTCTCAATTTCTTAAAGTCTCATCCTCTCTCCCCCTCCACCCCTATCCCTTTAGGGTGGACGGAGCTGTGTAGAGCCAGGAGGAGCTGAACGGAGGCCATGATTGTTTTGGGGTAGAGGATTAAAGTCTCTCTGGGAGTTTAATTATAGAGGTTTTAAACACCTCCACCACCGTCTACAGCGAGCCCCTGATCCTACCCTACATGCCTGCCTGCCTGCCTGCTCTCACACATGGCCAGGTGACTCTACACACACACAAACAGACACACAGACTGCCAGGGGCTGGTTAGGCCAGCGGGGCACTAGGGTGCCATACTGCTTTAGCAGACTAAGAGGCTTTGTCCTCACCCATACAACTAATTAAAACTATCCGCAGGTGTTGCTGCTACCTATTTTCTAGAGCGTCGCCGGGGCTTAATCCAGCTTGGCTTTGGACAATCAGAGCCAGCTTCGCTGCACGCCACGACTGTGGGTGTGAAATAGGCCCAGGATGGGTGAGGGATGAGGAAGGATAGATGGTGATAGCAGCATTATCTTACCCTCTATGGTAGAATGATGACTTATTCATACCATTCATGCCAGTAAGTGAACACCTTAGTGCCTGGTTCTACCATGACATTCAATAATTTGCTATAACTAAATGGTTTCTACCCAGTGATGGTAAAGAACCAACTAAGATGTGAAGGAGATGCATGTGTCATAATCCGCTTTGAGAGAAAATGTAACTGCACGCGGTGCTAAATCAAAGAAAATACAGACTCATTTTGCACAGTTAAGAAACACAAAATCTCAAAATCACTCCAAGCAGGGCTTAGTTTGTGTGTATTGATGTTTTTGGTTTGTACTAGCATGTGTGTCTATGTTGCATCAGTTGGGATTAAATAGTATTAAAGAAAATACTGTTTCTGAACACAAAATCACTCCAAGCAGGGCTTTGTTTGGGTGTGTTGATGTGTTTGGTTCGAAGTAATACCCTGCGTGTGTCTATATTGTTTATGTGTAAGTGGTATAGTAGTAAGTACTGTATGTGGAGGTTTGGGTGATTGTTGGCCCCGTTGGGCTTGAGTAGGTCATTATTGTATTCTGTGGAGATTCAGGGGAACTTGGGAAGGAGGAACCCACTCTCTCGGTTTCTTCTATGCCCCTGCCAGCCAAATACTTGTTCATCCCTTTTCCTGTTAACACACTCTATGTGTCCCAAATGGCACCATATTCCCCATATACTGTAGTGCACTACTTGTGACCAGAGCCCTATGTGCACTGTAAAGGGAATAGAGTGCCCTTTGGGACGTTACCTCTTTAATGGCTTTGATTTCCTCCTCTTCTTCATCTGGCCCGAGGACGTCTGATTGAACCTACTTCCCATACACGGCTCTGCTCCCAGTCCAATATTCCGACCCCCCAACCACTCAGTCTAAATGGGATTAATCTACCCTCTTCTGTAGGAGCATGGCCAGGCGCTAGACTGGGTTCAAACAGTATTCGTATTCTTTCAAATAAGAGAGTGAGTCTGGCCTGGAGTGCCAGATGGGCAGGGTTTGCACATTTCATGACTATGCAATTGGTTAAATTGCGCCAGGCATTATCAATCAAGCCCAGCTAGAGTATTTGAAAGGTTTATAATACTATGTGAACCCAGGTCTACTAATACAGACTCCTATCACAGGCCCTTAAAGGCTGATGAACGGGCCATAGCTCACTGCTTGCTCAGGGACCAGACTGGGACCATGTTCAACAGGGAAACTGTTCCCCAATTCAGACTGTTTGTGTGTTTGTTGGATGTTTTTACAGGGCAAGGAGTCAGTAAAACTGGTACCAGCTAATTGAATTGGGGAAGGAGAGGCTTTTATGCGAATTCGGATTCGCATTCCATTCCCTAGGGACACACTCAAAGACACAAACGCGAGTGTACAAGCACGTACACACAAAGACTTTATTTTTTATTTTATTTAACTAGGCAAGTCAGTTAAGAACAAATTCTTATTTACAATGACGGCCTACCCCGGCCAAACCTGGACGACGCTGGGCAAATTGTGCGCCGCTCTTTGGGACTCCCAATCATGGCCGGATTAATACACACACGCCACAGGAGGTTGGTGGCACCTTAATTGGGGAGGATGGCCTCGTGGTAATGGCAGGAGTGGAGTCAGTGGAATGGTATCAAAAACATTAAACACATTTCCATGTGTTTGATGCCATTCCATTTGCTCTGTTTCAGCCATTATTATGAGCCGTCCTCCCCTCAGCAGCTCCCATTGACACACACACACACACACACACACACACACACACACACACACACACACACACACACACACACACACACACACACACACACACACACACACACACACACACACACACACACACACGCCAAGCCGGTACACAGAAATGGAGCGAGAAGAGGGGATGAGTGTCTGTGAGAGAACATATCCGCATTCACTCATCTTCTCTAATGTGTTACGATTTAATTCATTAGAAGTGAACGTTGTTCGTATGTGTAAAAACATGTTATGTGGCTGGGAGATTTAGACAAATACTATGAATTCATAACAGGATTTTTAATATCATGAGTATTGCTTAATTTATAACCCCGGAGGCCTATTTGCTCTGCCCATGTCAACACATCATTCTCATAGACAATTACATAAAACACAATGAATAAATATGACACAGCCTGGGCAAATCACCAGCATAGGGTTTCATTTGGTTTGATCAAGAGTATCACATAACAGGAAAACAACTCATAAAATGCAAATACAGCAGCCTAAACTATTTTTTTACAGTACAATACAGTGAATTTTACAGTATTGTATTATGTCATTACGCTTTGAGACTGTATTAGCTGTACTGCAATATCAAATACAGTAAATTACTTGCCAATGAGCTGCCTGTAAATTACTGACAATTTCAGGGTATCCCCTTTACAGTGTATGATTCTATTCAATGTGACCCCTATCACACCTCATAGTCATACCATACCGTGATATCTCATTCCAGAGGGGGGTAGAAACCTAGTGGAAAAAGGATCATAGTTGCACTTGTTGGACACCCTTGAATCTCTCCTGTGCCCATGGAGGAACCTGCATGTGTAGCCATTCCTGCACTGTCTGCGTATCCAGAACCTGCACACAGGGTTGGGTAGGTTACTTTCTAAATGTAATCCATTACAGTTACTAGTTACCTGTCACAAATTGTAATCAGTAACATAACTTTTGGATTACCCAAACTCAGTAATGTAATCTGATTACATTCAGTTACTTTTAGATGACTTTCCATTTAAGAGGCATTATAAGAATACAAAAAATGTATGTTACCAATTGAACCACATCTATTGCAGGATAAATCAATGTTAAAGTTTACATAGCTGGCCATATATGGATGTTATATTTTACTTTATGGGTTGGTTATGTAGGCTTCTTCTAACCCATCGCTTTCTACTACATATAATAATACAATTAAATTCTATGTTTAAATTAAAAACCAAGTCTATCAGAATTCCAGTCATTCCAATAAATGTTATACCCCTTGATCTTCAAGAATAGGACTTGGAAATACGGAAGTATAGATTAACCAAATTCTTTAACCTGAGCATAACCCCAAAACTAAGGATTTATTAGCCAGCCCTACTCTGTTGTTTATGATTTTGTTGTCATGGATTGATTGGGCTCATTGATATGAGTTGAAAAGAAATGAAGCGCTCATGGATTGGCATGCTTTGAGCACTACTGAAAAGTGCTATTTATGTGTAAATGATGAATGCCGTATGTTGCATTTGCTATAGGCCTATTGTTAAACTTTTTTGGGTGACACTTTGATATCTTGATAATATGCAGCTGTTTAAAGGGCAAATCCACAGATGAAACAATAACAAACTGCCGCCATACCTCTGTTTTGGTGAAAAGCTGCGGCATGTGCCGGGAGAAATGTAACCACTCTCAGATTAATAGACTGACCATCCATGATATCAACATTATTGGTTTAACCAGGTTATGAGGCTATACAGTGTTGTTTACATTTACAATATTTAAAAAGTTTAGAGAAAAACAAGCTTATATTTTTGGTTCTCATTACAGTTGAACTAAGCTCATGAGGCGTTTATAAGTTATATTCTTCAAGAATCAATGGATATATACATATATATATATACAGAGATACTTACAAGACAGGGACAGATTGTGTTGTTCTATCAGAGAAAGATTGCCTCTTTAAGTCTATCAAATGTGTGTGAGCTTGTCCATTAGGCCTATGGATTACATTTATTTTATCAGCATGAATTAGATTGAGCAATAAAAGCCCCACTTTTATTCCACAGGCTGGGATCCGCACTGTGCAGCTCTTGCAAGAGCGCATTTTTCACTGGCTCTCCACTGGTTTCAAAAACAATGATTGATAGGCAGCTTAAACTTCTTGAATTCAACCATTATTGGGCTCAAATACACATTTAGATTTAGAACAGTCATCCACAATCCGTAAGACGCAAATAGTTAAATGAGAGAGCAGCAGTGTTATTTACATCAATGCGTTATGTAGATAACAATCATAAGTGATATTCGTATTGCCGCAGACTATACCATTGCTGTCATCCTCACCTTCAAGCGTTTATTCAAGTTGGATCCTCTTTGGATGCCGACAACAGTTGTGCCGTTGGAAGACATAGCTTGGACTGTAGCCTACAAAATACTATTTTTGCTCTCCCCACGATCCATCAAACCCATTTGTTGTGTCATCATAGTGTTCTCTAACTTATTTCTGGTCAGACTTGCTCAGGTGGAACAAACTTAAACATGCGCCTTTTTTCAATGCTGATTTGAATGTCATTGAGAAAACAGAGAAGTGTCAAAGATTTCTTTTTTGCAAGCCTCCTTTCTGAATTTAAAAGTAATCATTGAAGTAATCATCTAGTTTTTCAAAAGTATCGGTAATCTGATTACAATATTTTTGCTGGTAACGTAATGGATTACAGTTACCGTTTTTTGTAATCCCTTACATGTAACAGATTACAGGTAATCCATTACTCCACAATGCTGGTTAATATGGTGTACAACCATTTTATACTTTACGGTCCACCACAGCACAACAAAGGCTCAATTCAATCTGTATCGCAGAAGTTCAGCTCTATAGTGCAATTGAAATTAAAAGGCAATGTCCCCGCGTTTGCGTAGACCGCATTCACGGTACGCGCTGCATATCTCGGCTCAATCGGAAATTACCTTCACATTTAAAGGAGGATTTGGCATATGCACACTTGGTCAAAAACAATACATAGATTCTATCCAGACAACAAATGTTTTTGGTTGCTTGTACATTTTTATTTAGACCTTTTTTGGAAGTACATAACGATTGTGACGGCAGTAAATGGCAATAGTTGCTCGGCGAAATGTCTTAATTGGTGAGCAACGAACGTATTTTGACATTGTAGAGCTGTCTAATGGGAAAAGGAATGGTGCCTAACTGGGCTAGAGAGGAGACTCGTCATTTTCATCGTCTCCTCCTCTGCCCAGATACTGGTTCAACGGTTTTCACCTCTCTCGAGACAGCAGGAGCGGTAGAGATACTCTTAATGTGTAACGGTTCTCGTCCTCTTCGTCTGAGGAGTAGCAAGGATCGGACCAATACGCAGCGTGGTAAGTGTCCATTTTAATTTATTAACACTGAAAAATACAAAATAACAATGTGAATAATACCGAAAACCGAAACAGTCCTGAAATGTGAAACAAACACTACAACAGGAAACAATCACCCACAACACACAATGAAAAACAGGCTACCTAAATATGGCTCCCAATCAGAGACAACGACTGACACCTGCCTCTGATTGAGAACCATACTAGGCCCAACACATAGAAATCTAACAACAGAACAAAACATAGAAAAACAACATAGAATGCCCACCCCAACTCACGCCCTGACCAAACTAAAATAAAGACATAAAAAAGGAACTAAGGTCAGAACGTGACATAATGATCGGCTATGAAAAGCCCACTGACATTTACTCCTGAGGTGCTGACTTGCTGCACCCTCGACAACTACTGTGATTATTATTATTTGACCATGCTGGTCATTTATGAACATTTGAACATCTTGGCCATGTTCTGTTATAATCTCCACCCGGCATTTTCCTAGCCACCGTGCTTCTACACCTGCATTGCTTGCTGTTTGGGGTTTTAGGCTGGGTTTCTGTACAGCACTTTGAGATATCAGCTGATGTAAGAAGGGCTATATAAATTGATTTGATTTGATTAGACTAACTCTTATGTGAGGAAGATTGAAATCCTTTATTTTATGGAGTAACTATGACATTTCAGATTCTTTACAAAAAGACTGAGGGGGAGGGGTTTTAGTTTAAAAAATCTTTCTCTGATAGAACAACACAATCTGTCCCTGTTTTGTAAGTATCTCTGTCTAATCATATAGACTCAAGTCGGGCCCTAGATTCTTGAACGACGTATTGATTCCTTGCTCCACGTTCTGCACATAAGCTGTTCCTGAGCAACATTCTGGACCGATGGTTCCAATATGCTCCAGCTCCGTACACTACAGTAGACTAGACTATCTCTTTAATTAACACCACACTGTTTCTCTGTCACAATTAACTTTCTTCATGCCTGAGCAATGCTTTCTTTGACGGGAGATTTGAATGACTGCGTCCTCTTTGATTGTGTTCAGTATGGACTAAATGTATGTCTGAGTCCCAAATGGGACCCTATTCCTTATATAGTGCAGTACTTTTGTGATAGTGCACTACTTTTGACCAGGGCCTATGTAGGGACTAGGGTGTCATTTGGGACGCATCCATGCAGCAGGCCTATACTGTAGCTACAAGACGCTATCAGAATTACAGAGTGGAAATTCACACACAGTGGGAATTGAATAAACTCGGCAAACGGAGGGCATTAATGTGATTGTTATTTCATTCAAATTAAGCGTTTCATTCACTGACCTCTGAGGCTAGACTGATTATCAGACCATTCTTTCATTTGAACACACATTCTATGTGTCTGCTAATGGGTTCCTGCCAATAGGCTATTGTCTAGTCCTAATGGATACATCCAAAGTACTTTATATAGCAGTATCCCAGGGAAATACAATGGGCTGTTTTCGAACGTTTAGTTTCAACCAAATGACAGACAATCACCCTTCCTGTCTAATTTCTGACATAAAAACACATTGAGAGATTTTAGAGGGAATTGCAGTGATTTCAGAAAATCTAGAATTTGGGGGCATAGGTTGCGTAAACACAGGCAGCCCAATTCTGATATTTTTTTTACACTAGTTGGTCATTTGACCAATTACATCAGATCTGATTAGGTCAAAACACCAATAAGTGAAAAAAAATATCAGAATTGAGCTGCCTGTCTAAACGCAGCCCATCAGACAGATGATAATGAGGGAGACAGTTGCATAATGATACTTCTGTCATCTGAGTGTCTTCTGTCTCCCTCCCTCCCACTTTCTCCCACCCTCTCTCTCCATCCATCCCTCCCACACTCTATTTCTTCCTCTTTCCCCTCTCTCTCTCTCCCTTCCTCCCCTCCTATTTGTCTCTCTCTTCCTCACCCTCTCTCTCTCCCCCTCAGTCTCTCTCTTCCTCCCTCTCTCCTCAGTCTCTGTCTTCCTCCCTCTCTCTCTGATCTATTTAATTCTCCACCTGCTCTCTCCATCTCTCTCTGTGTAATTCCATTAAGGCTCCTGTGTTTCTGCTTGGCGCTCATTACTCCTCCCTCCATCACGCCACCGTCCCTGACTGCTGTGTCTGGCTAAGACCGGTCCCCAACATGCTCACCTGCAGCCCAATACCTTGACATGATCTCACAGGAGGGTGTCACTCACTGGGCCTCTGGGTCGTTGGTCACTGCTTTGCAAAGTGTGTTGCATTATGGGGTTGCTGTTACCAACTTCATCCTGCAGCCATCGCCTGCAATGTGGGAGGCTCTATTGTCAACCAATCATTAGGGTGTTGTTGTTTGACCCACGTGAACATGAACAAAATCATGACTGAGACAGGAACAGACTTTGACACGATTCGTGTATACAGTTGATATATACAAATGAATACTATTTGCTGCACTCTCACTGATTGATTATAAGTGTGATACGGGGGTTGGAGCCATGTTATTTTGACATTTTTAAGAAAAACTTTTACAAACAATGGTAACAGTATCATGTTGATCTGAGCCTTGCTGTTTGAAAACCACATTAGTGTATGACTTTCGGCTGTCGCAGATGCACTGCCCCCAACTTCACTCCTCGACTTCCGTCTACAGTTGGTTGCTTTAGCATTACCACTCAAACGCACCCTCTCTCTCAGACTCCCTCCGATCCCAAAAACTATTCTAGCATGGAATCCAAATGGAATATTGTTCTGTTTCACTATTGTGTTACTGAGCGATATTCAGTTCAGATTCCAGGCCAATGCATCATCCATCCCTACAGCCCAATACCTTGACATTGTCCTTGATTGTACAGCATCAAGTGTTTCAAGTAGCCAGACGTTTTAAACATCTTCTTGATATGGAGCCTGGTAAGCAACAGTTAGCCCAATCATAATGGACAGCGAGATAGAGCTGACGAGATATACAGTTGAAGTTGGAAGTTTACATACCCTTAGGTTGGAGTCATTAAAACTCGTTTTTTAAACCACTCCACAAATTTCTTGTTAACAAACTATAGTTTTGACAAGTCGGTTAGGACATCAACTTTGTGCATGACACAAGTCATTTTCCCAACAATTGTTTACAGACAGATTATTTCATTTATAATTCACTGTATCACAATTCCAGTGGGTCAGAAGTTTACATACACTACGTTAACTGTGCCTTTAAACAGCTTGTAAAATTCCAGAAAATGTGGTCATGGCTTTAGAAGCTTCTGACATAATTTGAGTCAATTGGAGGTGTACCTGTGGATGTATTTCAAGACCTACCTTCAAACTCAGTGCCTCTTTGCTTGACATCATGGGAAAATCAAAAGAAATCAGCCAAGACCTCAGAAAAACAATTGTAGACCTCCACAAGTCTGCTTCATCCTTGGGAGCAAGATAGGTACCACGTTCATCTGTACAAACAATAGTATGCAAGTATAAACACCATGGGACCACACAGCCGTCATACCACTCAGGAAGGAGACGCGTTCTGTCTCCTAGAGATGAACATACTTTGGTGCGAAAAGTGCAAATCAATCCCAGAACAACAGCAAAGGACCTTGTGAAGATGCTGGAGGAAACAGGTACAAAGTATCTATATCCACAATAATAAAATGAGCCCTATATCGACATAACCTGAACCGCTGCTCAGCAAGGAAGAAGCCACTGCTCCAAAACCGCCATAAAAAAGCCAGACTACGGTTTGCAACTGCACATGTGGACAAAGATTGTACTTTTTGGAGAAATGTCCTCTGGTCTGATGAAACAAAAATAGAACTGTTTGGCCATAATGACCATCATTATGTTTGGAGGAAAAAGGGGGAGGCTTGCAAGCCGAAGAACACCATCCCAACCGTGAAGCACGGGGGTGGCAGCATATTGTTGTGGGGATGCTTTGCTGCAGGAGGGACTCGTGCACTTCACAAAATAGATGGCATCATGAGGTAGGAAAATTATGTGGACATATTGAAGAAACATCTCAAGACATCAGTCAGGAAGTCAAAGCTTGGTCACAAATGGTTCTTCCAAATGGACAACGACCATAAGCATACTTCCAAAGTTGTGCACAATGGCTTAAGGACAACAAAGTCAAGGTATTGGAGTGGCCATCACAAAGCCCTGACCTCATTCCTATAGGAAATTTGTGGGCAGAACTGAAAAAGCGTGTGCGAGCAAGGAGGCCTACATACCTGACTCAGTTACACCAGCTCTGTCAGGAGGAATGGGCCAAAATTCACCCAACTTATTGTCGGAAGCTTGTGGAAGGCTACCTGAAACGTTTGACCCATGTTAAACAATTTAAAGACAATGCTACCAAATACTAATTGAGTGTATGTAAACCTCTGACCCACTGGGAATGTGATGAACGAAATAAAAGCTGAAATAAATCATTCTCTCTACTATTATTCTGACATTTCACATTCTTAAAATAAGTGGTGATCCTAACTGACCTAAGACAGGGAATTTTTACAAGGATTAAATGTCAGGAGTTGTGAAAAAAATTATTTTAAATGTATCTGGCTAAGGTGTTTGTAAACTTCCGACTTCAACTGTATTTGTTCAACACTGCAGTGTGCTCAACATGCTGGATGAAAACCAAAATGGCAGAATATAAACTAAAAATGTAACTCTGTGTCATAACGTTGATTCAATGTTATGTGCGTCCAATTTGACCACTGTTTCAAAGTACATATTTGACCTTCCATAGAACACAAATACACAGCACACAACAAACTGTACACAATCAACTTCCTGCTTTGTTGAAGTCATGTTGGAAAGATTGAGGTCTTGGAGGTGCCACTGGCCTTCTTTCTTTTCTTTTCAGACCAGGCTAGAACCCCTCTGAATTCCCTTTATCTGTATCTTGCGTGTCCATTGCTGTATTTACTACAGGGTTTAAAAATACTTTCATCAGTCATCTGAGCCAAGCAAAGTGATAAATTGCACTGATAGTAATCTGGAGGGGGTAGCAGACAGTGGTGATGCTGACCATGGAGGAAAGAAAGAGGGGGATGTGTCCCAAATGACACCCTATTCCCTTAATAGTGCAGGGCCATAGTAGTGCACTATATAGGAAAAGAGTGCCATTTGAGACGCATCCGAAGTCTGCAAACATTAGAAAAGGTTTTCTCATATGTAAGCTAAAAGATATGGAGACGGAAGAGGAAGAAAGAACTTTAATAAACTCCTTCCATTGTGTAATACAATAAGCAGTTATCAGCTTGTGTTTCTCACCCATTCTCTCTAATGGCTGCCTGTCAGGAACCACTATCTTTCCCATATATCTGTTTATCGGTCAACCCTGGTGGGCTTTTTCATGGCCTGAGTAACAGTTTAGTGTGTACGACACTTATGGGTGATGGTGACTTATCAGGGGTGGTAGTGTGATGGTGTTGTTGTTTCAACTTAGGGCTCTATTCAATCTGTTACAGATTCCGCTATAGAAATTTAAAGGTAATTTCCAATTGAGCCAACACATGCAGCGTTTAGCGTGAATGCAATCTCTGCTAAAGTGGGAACATTGCCTTTAAATTTCAATCACGCTGTAATGCTGTAATGCTGAACTTCCGCGATGCGGATTAAATAGAGCTCTTAAGTTTGCTTGGTGTGGTCACCACATCTTCCATGTTTAGTTATTTACTCACAACACATCTTCCATGTTTAGTCATATACTCACATAATACTACACACTAAATACAAATGTTTCTATATAGCGGATCCCTTTTTGGTGCTATATAGAACTTTTTGTAAGGTTCTATAAAGAACTATGCTCATAAGTTCTAAATGGTACCTTTATGGTGCTATAAAGAACCATTTTCTTAGGTTCTATAAAGACCCATTACAATAAAAGGTTCTATATAATGTAGCACCAAAAAGGGTTCTTTTGTCATTACAATCCTTTTTGTGCTATATAGTAGTGATGTGCAGTTTGCGAACGATTCGTAATTTGTGAACAACTCTTTTTACTGACTTGTGTCACGGTTGTCGTAAGAACGGGACCAATGCGCAGCGTGTGTAGAGTTCCACATCTTTATTCCAACGTGAAACTTAACAAAACGAAACAAAATATATCATTAAACAAACAACGAAACGTGACTACGTGGTGCACAAACACAAAACAATATCCCACAAAGCAGGTGAGAGGGGGGAACCCTTAAGTATGATCCCCAATTAGAGACAACGATAATCAGCTGCCTCTAATTGTGAACCATACTCAATCCCAAAACATCGAAACAAAATGACTAGAACACCCCCCCTAGTCACGCTCTGACCTAAACGTCATGGAGAACCAAATGCTCTCCATGGTCAGCACGTGACAAGTTGAGAGTCGTGATTCGTAATATTCTTAATATTGCCTTTGTATCTCAAAAATCATTGTAATGTTGTTAAACCTTGAAAATCAAAATTAAAACTATTCAAATATAAAATTCAACCTTAGATCATGGGAAAAGGCTGCACTTGAATCTGTGAATCTACCTTTGCACTTGAATCAGTCCCACGGTGAATAGCTACGTCCGCTATGAAGCCACACACGATTGCAGAGACTTTGATATTACCAGCCGCAATTGATATGGTGAAAACAATGTGTGGGGGGACAGAGGCACAGAAACTCACATCAATACCTTTGTCACGTAACACTGTTAAACCAAGAATTTATACTATTGCTAGCAATCAAGAGGAAACTCTGACTGAAATACTCAACAAAAAAAACAGCTTATGCTCTCCAAATAGACGTTAGTTGTGAGGGCCGAGATGCCCATGTATTGACTTTTGTTCGCTATACATGTCAGAAGACGCAATTCACGAAGACATATTGTTCTGTCTTACGATTCCCGAGCTTGAAATGGCACAAGGGATGTTAAGTGTGCTGCGTGGCTATATTAACGATAAACAGATTCCAAAGGATCAAATGGTGGGCTTTTACACAGGTGGGGCTCCATCTATGGCAGGACGACAGGCAGGCCTCTGCACTCTAGTTATGAATGTGTCTCCCTCTGCCATATGGACGCATTGTATGATAGACTGAGAGCAACTGGAGGCAAAAGAGCTGAGCACAGAACTCGGAGATATACTGCAGCAGGTAACTTCGACTGTAAATTACATCAAACCACATCCACTGCGCGCACGCCTGTTCGCAAAACTATGTGGAGATATGGAATCAGAGCATGACAATGTTCTATTTCACACCGAGGCTTGGTGTTATCGAGGGGGAGTGCTGGAAAGACTTTTTCGCATTGAGAGAGGAACTGTTGTCATTCACAATGGATGTAAAAAAAAATGACTTGCTTGACTTTCTCTGTAATAAAAAGTGTCTCATTGCCTATGTAACAAACATATTTGGGAAACTGAACGAACTGAATGGTAGCATGCAAGGGAAATACAAAAACATTCTACAGATGAGTGACCAAATCAGTGGATTCAGAAGAAATAATTCTTATTGGAGAGAGAGTCTTTCAAATGTGAACCATGCCCTCGTCCCTCGGCTGTGCATGTTTCTAACAGAAAACAGCATCAGTAAGTGACCCACATGAGTGATGACTGCTCACCTCAAACACTTGGAAGAGCGCTTTGGAACCTACTTCCCAATCCGTTTGACTGTGATCCTGGCTCAGTTGAAATGCCAATAAGTAAAATCGAACAGCTGATCGAGCTGTCATGTGACTAAATGCATTCATGGGTCATTACAGAGGAGTTTTGGAAACTGACTCAAAGGGAATAATACCCTGCAGTCTGCTTCTGAGCATTAACGCCGCATTCAAAACAACTGGGAACTCGGAAATCTCAGACTTCCAACTTCAGTGCATTCAAGACAACTGGGAACTCTGAAGAAAACGAGCTCTGACTGGGAAAATCATTTTTGAATCGTTATCCAACTCGGAATACCAACTCGGGAACTCCAACCTATTTCTAGAGCTCCAACTTTCAGACCTGAAGATCACTGATGTCAAGATTTTTAGAACTTGTATTTTTAAGAGTTCCCAGTTGTCTTGAAAGCACCATAAAATATCGGTACCCTTCGCCAGCTCATATCTGTGTGAAGCTGTGCTTCAATGCTCTCGTCTGCAATAAAACCAAATATCGATCCAGGTTGGATTTGACAGCAGAGATGGGGTGTGCACTGTCAACCACACCACCTGGCTTTGAGCAGCTCCGATGCAACATGCATCAAGTACACCCATCACATTAGTGGTGGTGAGATAAGATATATTATGTCAGACTAATTTGCAATTGACTGTCATAGCCCCACATTAAAAGTATGTGATAGTGAGTTGAGAAGACAATCAGAAATACTGTTAGAATGTTTTTCAATTGACTGCCATAACTCCAAATAAAAAAGCAAACATTGACTGTCAATTACATACTTTTTTTCACATGGTTGGGGTCACCAGAATTTTCAGATATCAAAATGGGGTAATGGGCCAAGACAGTTCAGAAACCCCTGGACTAATTCTTTCAAAAGACACCATTTCTGCCTAAAGTCCAATTTTATATATTTTTAATTTTTATTTGACATGACAACAGATTAGATAAACTGCAATGACACTCCCACTCAAATCAAATCAAATGTTATTTGTCACATGTGCCGAATACAACCTTACAGTGACATGCTTACTTACAAGCCCTTAAACAACAATGCTTTAAGAAGTTAATTTTAAAAAATGTAAGTGTTAAGTAAAAATAAAGTAACAAATATTAAACAGCAGCAGTAAAATAACAAGCAAGGTTATATACAGGGGTACCGGTACAGAGTCAATGTGCGGGGGCACCGGTTAATTGAGGTAATATGTACATGTAGGTAGAGTTAAAGTGAATTAAAGTGAAAATTATAAACAGAGAGTAGCAGCAGCGTAAAAGATGGGTCTGGGAAGCCGTTTGATTAGCTGTTTGGGAGTCTTATGGTTTGGGGGTAGAAGATGTTAAGAAGCCTTTTGGACCTCGACTTTGCACCTTGGTACCGCTTGCCATGCGGTAACAGAGAGAACAGTCTATGACTAGGGCGGCTGCAGTCTTTGACAATTTTTAGGGCCTTCCTCTGAACCCGCCTGATATAGAGGTCCTAGATGGCAGGAAGCTTGGCCCCAGTGATGTACTGGGCCGTACCCACTACCCTCTGTAGTGCCTTGCGGTCTGACGTCGAGCAGTTGCCATACCAGGCAGTGATGCAACCGGTCAGGATGCTCTCGATGGTGCAGCTGTAGAACCTTTTGAGGAACTGAGGACCCATGCCAATGTTCCAGATATACGTGCTGGTAGTTTGTCTATTTTATTATTGATTGATTGTAAATTGGCTAATAGGACCGATGGTGAAGGTAGATTACCCATTCGGCGACGGATCCTTACAAGGCACCTGGACCATCGTCCACGATACCTCCGTCTTTTCCTCCTGCGAATGATGGGGATGCGGGCCTTGTCGGGTGTCTGCGGTAAATCCTTCCTGTCCGACTCGTTGAAGAAGAAGAATTCCTCCAGTACGGGGTGAGTAATCGCTGCCCTGATATCAATAATATATTTTTAGTCATAAGACATGGTGGCAGAAACATTATACACAAAATAGGTTAAAAATAACGTGAAAAAACATACACAATAGCACAATTGGTTACAGGATTGTAAAACGGTGGCCATCTCCTTCAGCGCCTTTTATCTACACTCATGGTTGCATAAAAAGAGCTGGGCGCAAACCACACCCCAAAATATTCAAATGTTATATTACGTTTGAGCTATTAGTAAAAGAAGAAATAACAATTTTCCCGAACTGCATGAACCATTGAAGGGCTCCAAGGATTGTTCTAGCCATTATGGTCCCACATAGAACCATCACCCTAACCAGGTTCCTATATTGAGAAGGTATTGAATGCTTTTTATAGCATGCAGTGGTTTGTGCACTATATTTTTAGCTAGTTCTGTTGAGTCAAACTCCCTTTAGGCCCATGGGCAGTGCAGTTTGTCAGAGAGTCAGTTACAGCAGCTACAGCTCATAGTAAACAGTTAAATGCAATGATCCAAGTAGCTAAAGTACAATGGTAGTGTGAAGTATTCTGGGAGAATAGAGGTCTGCTTTCAGGGAACTGCTACAGATCAATGTGATTTATGTGGAGGAGGAGGTGGTGGTAGTGGGCAGTACTGTTTGACTCAATGCAATGCGGTATAGTACACTGTAAACCACAAGGCATTTTTATTTCAAATTGTAACGGCAGTCTACTTCGTCCTCCTCCTCAGACGAGGAGAGGCGAGAAGGATCAGAGGACCAATGTGCAGCGTGGTAATTAGACATAATGAATTTAATAGACAAAACAAAAACACTATACAAACTGACAAAACACACTAACCGTCACAGTCCTTGCTGGTGCAGACAAAACACAAAGACAGGAAACAACCACCCACAATCCCCAACACAAAACAAGCCACCTATATATGCTTCTCAATCAGGGACAACGATTGACAGCTGTCTCTGATTGAGAACCATATCAGGCTGAACATAGAAACAGACGAACTAGACACACAACATAGAATTCCCACCCAGCTCACGTCCTGACCAACACTAAACAAGCAAAACACATAAGAACTCTGGTCAGGACGTTACAGTACCCCCCCCCCCCTGAGGTGCGGACTCCGAACGCACCCCTAAAACTCAAGGGGAGGGTCTGGGTGGGCATCTGTCCGCGGTGGCGGCTCCGGCGGTGGACGAGGACACCACTCCACCACTGTCTTTGTCCCCCTCCTTAGCGTCCTTTGAGTGGCGACCCTCGCCCACGACCTTGGCCTAAGAATCCTCCCCAAGGCCCCCACATGATTTAGGAGGTAGCTCAGGACAGAGAGGTAGCTCAGGACAGAGAGGTAGCTCAGGACAGAGAGGTAGCTCAGGACAGAGAGGCAGCTCAGGACGAATGGCAGCTCCGGACTGAATGGCAGCTCCGGACTGAATGGCAGCTCCGGACTGGGTGGCAGCTCATGACTGGGTGGCAGCTCATGACTGTAGGGCAGCTCATGACTGTAGGGCAGCTCATGACTGTAGGGCAGCTCATGACTGTAGGGCAGCTCATGACTATAGGGCAGCTCATGACTATAGGGCAGCTCATGACTATAGGGCAGCTCATGACTATAGGGCAGCTCATGACTATAGGGCAGCTCATGACTATAGGGCAGCTCATGACTGTAGGGCAGCTCATGACTATAGGGCAGCTCATGACTGTAGGGCAGCTCTGGCGGCTCCTGACTGGCTGGCGGCTCTGGCGGCTCCTGACTGGCTGGCGGCTCTGGCGGCTCCTGACTGGCTGGCGGCTCTGGCGGCTCCTGACTGGCTGGCGGCTCTGGCGGCTCCTGACTGGCTGGCGGCTCTGGCGGCTCCTGACTGGCTGGCGTCTCTGGCGGCTCCTGACTGGCTGGCGTCTCTGGCGGCTCCTGACTGGCTGGCGTCTCTGGCGGCTCCTGACTGGCTGGCGTCTCTGGCGGCTCCTGACTGGCTGGCGTCTCTGGCGGCTCCTGACTGGCTGGCGTCTCTGGCGGCTCCTGACTGGCTGGCGTCTCTGGCGGCTCCTGACTGGCTGGCGTCTCTGGCGGCTCCTGACTGGCTGGCGTCTCTGGCGGCTCCTGACTGGCTGGCGTCTCTGGCGGCTCCTGACTGGCTGGCGGCTCTGGCGGCTCCTGACTGGCTGGCGGCTCTGGCGGCTCCTGACTGACGGATGGCTCTAGCGGCTCCTGACTGACGGACGGCTCTAATGGCTCGGGACAGACGGGCGGCTCTAATGGCTCGTGGCAGACGGATGGCTCAGATGGCGCTGGGCAGACAGATGGCTCAGATGGCGCTGGGCAGACGGATGGCTCAGACGGCGCTGGGCAGACGGATGGCTCAGACGGCGCTGGGCAGACGGATGGCTCAGACGGCGCTGGGCAGACGGATGGCTCAGACGGCGCTGGGCAGACGGATGGCTCAGACGGCGCTGGGCAGACGGATGGCTCAGACGGCGCTGGGCAGACGGATGGCTCAGACGGCGCTGGGCAGACGGATGGCTCAGACGGCGCTGGGCAGACGGATGGCTCAGACGGCGCTGGGCAGACGGATGGCTCAGACGGCGCTGGGCAGATGGATGGCTCAGATGGTGCTGGGCAGGCAGGCAGCTCAGACGGCGCTGGGCAGGCAGGCAGTGCAGGCAGCTCAGATGGCGCTGGGCAGACGAATAGTGCAGGCGGCGTTGAGCAGACGAGCAGTGCAGGCAGTTCAGACGGCGCTGGGCAGGCAGGCAGCTCAGACGGCGCTGGACAGACGAGCAGTGCAGGCGGCGTTGAGCAGACAAGCAGTGCAGACAGTTAAGACGGCGCTGGGCAGGCAGGCAGCTCAGACGGCGCTGGACAGACGAGCAGTGCAGGCGGCGTTGGACAGACGGCCGACTCTGACCTGCTGAGGTGCACAGTAGGCCTGGTGCGTGGTGCCGGAACTGGTGGTACCGGACTGGAGACACGCACCTCAAGGCTAGTGCGGGGAGCAGGAACAGGGAACACTGGACTCTCGATGCGCACTATAGGCCTGGTGCGTGGTACCGGCACTGGTGGTACCGGGCTGAGGGCACGCACCTCAGGGCGAGTGCGGGGAGAAGGAACAGTGCATACAGGGCTCTGGAGACGCACAGGAGGCTTGGTGCGTGGTGCCGGAACTGGAGGTACTGGGCTGGAGACACGCACCACAGGGAGAGTGCGTGGAGGAGGAACAGGGCTCTGGAGACGCACTGGAAGCCTGGTGCGTGGTGTAGGCACTGGTGGTACTGAGCTGGAGCGGGAAGGTAGCGCCGGATATACCGGACCGTGCAGGCGTACTGGCTCCCTTGAGCACTGAGCCTGCCCAACCTTACCTGGTTGCATGCTCCCCGTAGCCCGTCCAGTGCGGGGAGTTGGAATAACCCGCACTGGGCTGTGTTGGCGAACCGGGGACACCATGCGTAAGGCTGGTGCCATGTACACCGGCCCGAGGAGACGTACTGGAGGCCAGATATGTAGAGCCGGCTTCATGGCACTTGGCTCAATGCTCACTCTAGCCCGCCCAGTGCGGGGAGGTGGAATAACCCGCACCGGGCTATGCACCCGTACAGGAGACACCGTGCGCTCTTCCGCATAACACGGTGTCTGCCCGTACTCCCGCTCTCCACGGTAAGCATGGGAAGTGGGCGCAGGTTTCCTACCTACCTTCGCCACACTACCCTTTAGCCCCCCCCCCCCCCCCCCCCCCCCCAATACATTTTTGGGGTTTCTTCACGGGCTTCCAGCCACGCTTCCGTGCTGCCTCCTCATACCACCGCTCCTGGGCTTTAGCTGCCTCCATCTCTTCCCGAGAGCGGCGATATTCTCCAACCTTAGCCCAGGGTCCTTCTCCGTTCAATATTTGCTCCCATGACCATTCCTCCTGGTACCGCTGCTGCTGTCGCTGCTGCCCGTTCTCACGCTGCTTGATCCGGGTTTGGTGGGTGGTTCTGTAACGGCAGTCTACTTCGTCCTCCTCCTCAGACGAGGAGAGGCGAGAAGGATCAGAGGACCAATGTGCAGCGTGGTAATTAGACATAATGAATTTAATAGACAAAACAAAAACACTATACAAACTGACAAAACACACTAACCGTCACAGTCCTTGCTGGTGCAGACAAAACACAAAGACAGGAAACAACCACCCACAATCCCCAACACAAAACAAGCCACCTATATATGCTTCTCAATCAGGGACAACGATTGACAGCTGTCTCTGATTGAGAACCATATCAGGCTGAACATAGAAATAGACGAACTAGACACACAACATAGAATTCCCACCCAGCTCACGTCCTGACCAACACTAAACAAGCAAAACACATACGAACTCTGGTCAGGACGTTACACAAATACTTCTAGTAAGTTGAACTCAAAGTAATTATTACTTAAAATGTTTGTGGTACTAGAACAAAACTAAATGAGAAGTCACTTCAATTATTTAAAGTTTACCCAGGATGCTCTACTACAGGAATATTTTTTGGAATTGTTTATATATACATATATATATACCAGTCAAACGTTTGGACACACATACTCATTCCAGGGTTTTTCTTTATTTTTACTATTGTCTACATTGTAGAATAATAGTGAAGACATCAAAACTATGAAATAAAACATATGGAATCATGTAGTAACCAAAAAAGTGTTAACCAAATCAAAATATATTTTAGATTTTAGATTCTTCAAAGTAGCCACTCTTTGCCTTGATGACAGCTCTGCACACTCTTGGCATTCTCTCAACGAGCTTCACCCGGAATGCTTTTCCAACAGTCTTGAACGAGATCCCACATATGCTGAGCACCTGTTGGCTGCTTTTTATTCACTCTGCAGTCTAACTCATCACAAACCATCTCAATTGGGTTGAGGTCGGGTGATTGTGGAGGCCAGGTCATCTGATGCAGCACTCCATCGCTCTCCTTCTTGGTCAAATAGCCCTTACGCAACCTGGAGGTGTGTTGGGTCATTGTCCTGTTGAAAAAGAAATGATAGTCCTACTAAGCGCAAACCAGATGGGATGGCGTATCGCTGCAGAATGCTGTGGTAGCCATGTTGGTTAAGTGTGCCTTGAATTCTACATAAATCACTGACAGTGTCACCAGCAAAGCACCCCCACACCATCACACCTCCTCCTTCATGCTTCACGGTTGGAACCACACATGCAGAGATTATCCGTTCACCTACTCTGTGTCTCACAAAGACACGGCGGTTGGAACCAAAAATCTCAAATTTGGACTCATCAGACCAAAGGACAGATTTCCACTGGTCTAATGTCCATTGCTAGAGTTTCTTGGGCCAAGCAAGATTATTTTTCTTATCGATGTCCTTTTGTGGTGTTTTCTTTGCTGCAAATCAACCTTGAAGGCCTGATTCACGCAGTCTCCCCTGAACAGTTGATGTTGATATGTGTCTGTTACTTGAACTCTGTGAAGCATTTAATTAGCTGCAATTTTTGTGGCTGGTAACTCTAATGAACTTATCCTCTGCAGCAGAGGTAACTCTGGGTCTTCCTCTCCTGTGAGGGTCCTCAAGAATTGTAGTTTCATCATAGCGCTTGATGGTTTTTGCGAAGGCACTTGAAGAAACTTTCAAAGGTCTTGACATTTTCCAGATTGACTGACCTTCATGTCTTAAAGTAATGATGGACAGTTGTTTCTCTTTGCTTATTTGAGCTGTTCTTGCCATAATATGGATTATAACAAATAGGGATATCTTCTGTATACCAACCCTAGCTTGTCACAAAACAACTGATTGGCTCAAACGCAAAAAGAAAGAAAGAAATTCCACAAATGAACTTTTAACAAGGCACAGCAGTTATTTGAAATGCATTCCAAGTGACTACCTCATGAAGCTGGTTGAGAGAATGCAAAGAGTGTGCAAAGGTGTCATCAAGGCAATTTTATCACCGAAATGGAGATGTATGGATAAACCTTTTCTCCAATCTTTTTGGCTCTATATTTTTAACTAAGCAAGCCAGTTAAAAACAAATTCTTATTTGCAATGACGGCCTACAACGGCCAAATCCTAACCCGGATGACGCTGGGCCAATTGTGTGCCGCCTTATGGGAATCCCAAACATGGCCGGTTGTGATACAGCCTGGAATCGAACTAGGGTCTGTAGTGATGCCTCTAGCACTGAGATCCAGTGCCTTAGACCACTGCGCCACTCAGGGGCCTGGAGCTTAGGAACAAAGGGTGGCTACTTTGAAGAATCTCAAATATATTTTGATTTGTTTTACACTTTTTTGCTTACTACATGATTCCATGTGTTATTTCAAAGTTTTTATGTCTCACTATTATTCTACAATGTAGAAGATAGTAAAAATAAAGAAAAACCCTTGAATGAGTATGTGTCCAAACTTTTGACTGGTACTGTATATTTTTATTTTTTTGCATGTACATTGAGTGATTGGTCTTATGCTGCACAAAGATACATTTGATTTAGAATTTTAGTACCCCTGTAGGTATAAAAATACATGTTTACAAATGATTTGATAAAATATTGAATTTGGCTTTTACTAAAGCCCATGGAATCACATTGAATAACACATTCATAATTTGCAAAACAGACGGAAAAATAAGTCATAAGGAATAAGCTTTTGAAGTGTCTGTCCTATATCTAGGAGATAAAAGGAAGCTCAGGAAATATATTTATTTTTTGGGGGCGGGGGACACGACTATTATTTAACGACTTTTTTTTGTTGGCACAAAACTTCTTCCATATTTCCATTAATTTTTTTAAAGCGGTACTGTGTTACCTTCAGACGAGTCCCGTGACACAACAAAATAAAACAACATTTTATCAATTTTAGAATATGGCTGTAACGTAACAAAATGTGGAAGGACGCAACGGATCTGATTTTTCTCCAATTTACTGTATAAGAGGTCGTGCAATACATTTTGTAGTGATTCTTATGTTGATGATGTAAAGAATATTTGCTGGTCTATTGTGTGTAATGAGGAGCAACCAGACGCTGCACTATACACGCTTATGAAATTGTTTATACCAGTTACTAAAAAGAATATACCCATTAAGAAAAGGACTGTAAAAACTGTTAAATCTACTTGGATTGATGAGGAATTGAAAAATGTATGAGGCAAAAGGAATGGCAAATAGGTCTGGCAGCCCAACCAATTGGCAAATCATGTGACTAAACTGAATCAAAAGAAAAATAAACTACACTATGAAACAAAGATAAATAACAAAGAATTATTGTAAAAAGTTTTGGAGCACCTTAAATTAGTTTTTGGGGAAAAAGGCAAACTCGGCTCCATCATTCATTGAATCAGATGGCTCATTCATCACAAAAACCACTGATTTTGCCAACTACATTAATTACTTTTTCATTGGCAAGATTAGCAAACTTAGGCATGACAAGCCAGCAACAAACACTGTCGCTACACATCCAAGTGTTTCAGACCAAATGATAAAAGACAAGCATTGTACTTTTGAATTCCGTAAAGTGAGTGTGGACAAGGATTTTTTTTAAATGTGTCTATCAACAATGACAAGCCACCGGGGTCTGACAATCTGAATGGAAAATTACTGAGGATAATAGCGGACAATATTGCCACTCCTATTAGCCATATCTTCAATTTAAGCCTACTAGAAAGTGTGTGCCCTCAGGCCTGGAGGGAAGCAAAAGTAATTCCACTACCCAAGAATAGTAAAGCCCCCTTTACTGGCTCAAATAGCCAACCAGTCAGCCTGTTACCAACCTTTAGTAAACATCAAATCAAATCAAATTGTATTTGTCACATGCGCCAAATACAACCTTACAGTGGAATGCTTGCTTACAAGCCCTTAACCAACAATGCAGTTTGAAGAAAATCCCCCCAAAAGTAAGAGATAAGAATAACAAATAATAAAGAGCAGCAGTAAATAACAATAGCGGGGCTATATACAGGGGGTACCGGTACAGAGTCAATGTGTCAATGTGCGGGGGGCACCGGTGTCGAGGTAATTGAGGTAATTATGTTCATGTAGGTAGAGTTATTAAAGTGGCAATGCATAGATAGTAACAGAGAGTAGCAGCAGAAAATGTTGTTTGACCAGATACAATGCTATTTTACAGTAAACAAATTGACAACAGACTTTCAGCACGCTTGTAAGGAAGGACATTCAACAAGCACATTACTTACACAAATGACTGATGATTGGCTGAGAGAAATTGATGATAAAAAAGAATGTGGGGGCTGTTTTGCTGGACTTCAGTGTGGCTTTTGACGTTGTCGATCGTAGTCTGTTGCTGGAAATTGTGGATAAAGAGTTACTTGTCTAACAGAACACAGAGAGTGTTCTTTAATGGAAGCCTCTCCAACATAATCCAGGTGCAATCAGGAATTCCTCAGGGTAGCTGACATGCCACTGGCTTTGAGTAAAGCTAGTTTGTCTATCTATGCGGATGACTCAAAACTATACACGTCAGCTACTACAGCAACTGAAATGACTGCAACACTGAACAATGAACTGCAGTTAGTTTCAGAATGGGTGGTAAGGACTAAGTTAGTCCTATGTATTTCCAAAACTTAAAGCATTGTATTTGGGTCAAATCATTCACTAAACCCTAAAACTCAACTAAATCTCGTAATGAATAATGTGGAAATTGAGCAAGTTGAGGTGACTATACTGCTTGGATTGTAAACTGTCATGGTCAAAACATATTGATACAACAGTATCTATGATGGGGAGAAGTCTGTCCATAATAAAGTGCTGCTCTGCCTTCTTAACAACACTATCAACAAGGCAGGTCCTACAGGCCCTAGTTTTGTCACACCTATACTACTGTTCAGTAGTGTGGTCAGGTGCCACAAAGAAGGACTTAGGAAAATTACAATTGTCTCAGAACAGGTCAGCACGGCTGGCCCTTAAAAGTACACGAAGAGCTAACATTAAAATGCATATTAATCTCTCATGGCTCAAAGAGGATGAGAACTTGACTTCATCACTACTTGTTTTTGTAAGAAGTGATGTCAAGCTGAATGTACCGACCTGTCTGTTTAAAAACTTCTTGAGCCTAGGGGGGCGCCATTTCGACTTTGTAATAATTAGTTCCCAAATTAAACTGCCTCGTACTCAATTCTTGCTCGTACAATATGCATATTATTATTACTATTGGATAGAAAACACTCTCTAGGTTCTAAAACCGTTTGAATTATTTCTCTGAGTGAAACAGAACTCATTCTGCAGCACATTTCCTGTCAGGGAGTGAGATTTCAGAAATCGAGGTCCCTGTTCTGAGGCCAGTTTATAAGTCCCCATGTAAGCCATCGGGCTACATGCACTGCATACGTCTTCCTCTAGATGTCAGTAAGCGGGGAGAATTTGAATGGAGTGGATTGCGCAATCTGGGACCTTATATAAGACCGTGGAACGGAAGTACCGTCCTTTTCAACGGTGCGCCTGACGCAAGAAGACATCACAATGGCGTCCTGCAAACGCTTTCGTTTTAGTAGTTCTATATCTCCGGTCATGTTTTTATTCGTTATAGGTGTTAAAGACATCATAAGGTAGTTCATTTAAACCGACTTATAGCAGTTTATAGCAGTTTATTGCGATTTTCTGGGATTTCTTTGTCATGCGCTTTCACGAGTTGGACACCTCTCCAGTTGGTGGCTAACATTAGCGGCTATTTCGACCGGACAAGAGGACATCTTTCAACCCAAAGACGATTGTTCTGGAGAAAGGACACCTTGCCCAAGATTCTGATGGAAGCTCAGCTAATAGTAAGCAGTCTTTATGCTGTTAATTCGTACTTATGTTGACAAATGTCTAATAATAATTCCGCCATGAATTTCGGTGCGTCTCGCTTTAGCGCACGCTGTATGCTTGAAGTAACGTTAATTTTAAAAATGTAACCCAGCGATTGCATTAAGACCTAATTTGTCTTTCAATTGCTGTCCAACCTGTATTTTTTAGTCAAGTTTTGGAATAGCTACTGATTAGAATAGGTGCCTCTTCAAAGATTTCTCCTGACATTTTCTGGGCAGCTTTGCTACTTTTCTCATTGTATAACCACGATTTGTGCCGCTAAATATGCACATTTTCGAACAAACTCTATATGCATTGTGTAATGTGATGTTATAGGACTGTCATCTGAAGAATTCTGAGAAGGTTAGTGAAAAAATTAATATCTTTTGGTGGTTTATACGTTCAAGCTATTTTTGCCTTGAATCAATGCTGATGTGATGTTTGCTATTGTGGTATGCTAATATAACGCTATATTGTGTTTTCGCTATAAAACACTTAGAAAATCTGAAATATTGGCTGGATTCACAAGATCTGTGTCTTTCAATTGCTGTACGCTGTGTATTTTTAAGAAATGTTTTATGATGAGTAATTAGGTAATACATGTTGCTCTCTGTAGTTATTTTAGTCGCTTTGGTGAGAGTTGTGATGGTGGCTGCAATGGTAAACTATGATTTATACCTGAAATATGCACATTTTTCTAACAAAACATATGCTATACAATAAATATGTTATCAGACTGTCATCTGATGAAGTTGTTTCTTGGTTAGTGGCTATTTATATCTTTATTTGGTCGAATTGGTGATAGCTACTGATGGAGTAAAAAACTGGTGGAGTAAAAAAAGTGGTGTCTTTTGCTAACGTGGTTAGCTAATAGATTTACATATTGTGTCTTCCCTGTAAAACATTTTAAAAATCAGAAATGATGGCTGGATTCACAAGATGTGTATCTTTCATCTGGTGTCTTGGACTTGTGATTTAATGATATTTAGATGCTAATATTTACTTGTGACGCTATGCTAGGCTATGCTAGTAGCTTTTCTACTGATGGGGGTGCTCCCGGATCCGGGTTTGGGAGGTGTTAGAGGTTAAACTACTAGTACACAGCTTAGACACCCATGCATACCCCACAAGACATACCACCAGAGGTCTCTTCACAATCCCCAAGTTCAGAACAGACTATGGGAGGCGCACAGTACTACATAGAGCCATGACCACATGGAACTCTATTCCACATCAGGTAACTGATGCAAGCAGTAGAATCAGATTTTAAAAAACAGGTAAAAATACACCTTATGGAACAGCGGAGACTATGAAGAGACACACACAAAGGTACAGACACACGCATACATTGTAATATTGTTGTATGGTGGTATTATACATTTTGAATTGTACATTTTGTATTGTTGGTATGAGTGGTGTAATAATGATATATGATGTACTGTTTTATCTTTTGTTTTCTATGTAATGTAAGTGCTTTAATGTGTTTGGACCACAGGAAGAGTAGCAGCTGCCTAAATACAAATACAAATGTCCACATTACATGTACTGCAACAAGACCACTCGTGGTCTGTAGAGTTCTCTACTTTTGATAGATTTAAACATTGGAATAACCATGGTCACAACCATAAACTGTCAACTCTATCTGGCTAATAGATTAATACCTTTCAGTGATACCCATCCCGGATCCGGGAGCATCCTCATCAAAAAAGCTGACTAGCATAGCCTAGCCTATTGGGACAGGGATATCATATAATATAATTTTCATGAAATCACAAGTCCAATACAGCAAATGAAAGATAAACATCTTGTGAATCCAGCCATCATTTCCGATTTTTAAAATGTTTTACAGCGAAAACACAATATGTATTTATATTAGCTAACCACAATAGCCAAACACACAACGGCATGTTTTCACCATGTTTCCACCGCATAGGTAGCTTTCACAAAACCCAGAAATAGAGATAAAATTAATCACTAACCTTGAACAACTTCATCAGATGACAGTCTTATAACATCATGTTATACAATACATTTATGTTTTGTTCGAAAATGTGCATATTTGAGGTATAAATCATAGTTTTACATTGCAGCCACCATCACAAATAGCACCAAAGCAGCCAGAATAATTACAGAGAGCAACGTGAAATAAATAAATACTCATCATAAAACATTTATGAAAAATACATGGTGTACAGCAAATGAAAGATAAACATCTTGTGAATCCAGCCAATATTTCCGATTTTTTAAGTGTTTTACAGCGAAAACACAATATATATTTCTATTAGCTCACTACAATAGCCAAACACACAACGCCATTTACTCCCCGCCAAAATAGCTTTCACAAAACTGACAAAATAGAGATAAAATTAATCACTAACCTTGAACAACTTCATCAGATGACAGTCTTATAACATCATGTTATACAATACATTTATGTTTTGTTCGAAAATGTGCATATTTAGAGCGGCAAATCGTGGTTATACATTGTGAATACGTAGCAACAATTCACCAGAATGTCCGGAGATATTTTGGACACTCACCTAATCTGACCAAAGAACTCATCATAAACTTTACATAAAAATACTTGTTGTATGGCAAATGAAAGATACACTGGTTCTTAATGCAACCGCTGTGTTAGATTTTTTTAAATAACTTTACCACAACATACAGCATGCGTTATTGTGAGACAGCGCTCACCTATTCTCCGCCATGTTGGAGTCAACATATTACACAGAAATACGAAATAACATCATAAATGTTGTCTTACTTTTGCTGTTCTTCCATCAGAATGTTGTGCAAGGAGTCCTAGGTCCAGAATAAATCGTTGTTTGGTTTTAGAATGTCTATTTCTTCTGTCGAATTAGCAACTTTGGCTAGCCATGTCGAGCTCACGTGTCCATCATCTCTTGACGCATGGAACGAAAAATTCCAAAATTCCCAATAAACGTTGAATAAACTGATCAAACTCGGTTGAAAAATCCTACTTTATGATGTTTTTCTCATATGTATCAAATAAAATCAGAGCCGGAGCAATTCGCCGTGTATACCGAACGCTTTTCAGAAGACAATGTGAGGTTCCCCCGCGCGCCGTCGAAAACTGACAAAAGAGCTGACCTGCCACTCCAAAAGCTCTTATTCGGCCTCACATCAAGCTAGACACCCCATTCAACCTTCTACTGCCTGTTGACATCTAGTGGAAGGCGTATGAAGTGCATACAGATCCATAAATAAAAGCCAGTTGAATAGGCAGGCCCTGACACAGAGCCTCGTTTTCAGATTTTTCACTTCCTATATGGAAGTTTGCTGCCAAATGAGTTCTGTTTTACTCACAGATATAATTCAAACAGTTTTAGAAACTTCAGAGTGTTTTCTATCCAATAGTAATAATAATATGCATATTGTATGATCTAGAACAGAGTACAAGGCCGTTTAATTTGGGCACGACTTTTTCCAAAGTGAAAACAGCGCCCCCCCCCCTATTCACAAGAAGTTTTAAGGTTCAAATATGTTACATTTAACAAGGTTTCAGAGTCTTAAAGCAACTGAAAAAATCTAAATTGCTACTGTGTATACCACTTGAATGAAGAAGAAAAATGAAATTTTTGTCAACTCCATAAAACTCCATCAACTCCATCAGATTTTTGTCTAACTTCAACTCCATCAGAGTGCTGAAAGATCTGATAGAATGGTTATGTTCTTATTGTGGATTTTCAAATTAATAATTTTCTATATTATACAAACATTTGTATTGAACTTTTATTTTTAGAAGCAAAAATATGTCTGTTTTGAGTATCTGTTTACAACTCCGTCATTAGCTTGTCAACTCCGTCACTGATGGAGTCCATATTTTTGGGTCAAATTTCCGGAAAAATATGTTAAGCACTGTTCTTCAACATATGCTTAAACAACTGAAGTACTTGCTGTGCTAGACCTAAGGGACAATGTTTGCTTTACAAATGTTGTTTTATGTTATAAATCTAGCTCTGGAGCATTTAATAGTGCTATAAAATAAAATAAAAAGACCTATTACATATTTTAATAATCTAATGTTGTAATTAAACGATCAAGGCCTTAAACACTTGTTGGACAATAATTGTTATGAAATGCCTTCTATGGTATCTGACGGAGTTGACATAAATCCAGTTAGTTGCATTTTCAAAAATGGTTCAGACAAATATTTGTAGAAAAAAAGTTTATATTTAGTCCCGTCTTTCAAGAATTCGTGAGCTCTAAAACAGCGACATTTTCTCTCAGCCTCATGGCAAAATGTGTAAAATTAGCTACAATACTGGACATTTTTCTTTGTCTCGTCTATTAAATTTTTTAACAAAAATTAAATATTCACCTTCCTGCCAGCATGGTAGAGGGATTCAGGAAAGCAGCATTGACCGGCTTCCAATGGGAGTCTCACCATATAGTGCACTTCTTTTGACCAGAGCCCTATGTACCCTGGTCAAAAATAATGCACTAAATATGGAATGGGGTTCAATTTGGGAAACAACCTTTGACTGCCTTCTCATGCAAGCCTCTGGAAGGGAACGGTTCCTAGCGGACCAGTGCTGAGAAGCAAGAAACTTCCCCGTCTTAATTCCAGCGCCAGAGCACTCGTTTTCCCAAGCATCATTAATCTTACTTTCCCCTCTCTTGTCCTCCTTTCTCCTCCTTCCCTCCTTCTCCCAAGTGGTCTCTCTCTCTCGAGCACTTGTTTACCTCTCTGCCTCCTTTACACTCTCCACCTCCCTTCTCATCTCTCTCTCCCTCTCCCTTTCTCTCTCTCCTCTCTCCCCCCAGTCAGACAGTGAGGAACCCAGCTGTGGGCTAATGTGTAAATTAATGCTGTGGGCTAATGTGTAAATTAATTAACCTGCATGTGTCCTATATGACATTGTTATTGTCCAAAATCCGGGATCCAAAATCCAAGATGGCAGCATGTCAAGTCGTTTGTTTGTGACTAGTACATTTTAACCTACTAATAATCTATTTATTTATGGTTGCGTAACTTCGTTGTTGCGTAGTGCAAACTATTTTATTTTTGCTGGTGTAAAGATCACGGGTCCTCCTCAACTCGGAACTTCATTACTTGAAGTTTACCAAAGTAACCCTATCTCTGGCTGGCCTGAGTTTCTCCTTCGTCCGCGGAGTGTCTTGTCCAAGCTGCTCCTTTTTGCTCTTCGCCTGGCTGTCAGTGGCAGCTCAACCCGTTCTCTCTATCGCCCTCAACACCCAATCTACTCACACGCGCAAACACTCACATTGACTCACATACACGCTGTCCCTCTCTCCACTTACCTTTGTTGGCCTCTTGTTTTTTGGTCAGAGAAAATGACAATTTACGTGGTATTGCTTTGCGCACTGACTTTACTGAACTCTGGAGAAAACGAACATTGTCGCAGGGTGAGTACATCTGACAATGTACTCTCGCGTCCATTAGACATTTTGTCTGCAGGAACTCGCTCTTTTTCACATTTTGTCTGCAGGAACTCGCTCTTTTTCACTCGGTCCACTCGTCCAAGTGCCGATGCATTTGTGGCATGATGTGAACAGTACGAATTTGTGTCACTACCAAAGTCTAATGGTTTTAAATGACTGTTTTGTATTGTCTGGAAACTCACTTGTAGAATTCGCTTGCAGTAGGTCTCTTAAAAAAGAGAAGCCGTGCAAGGTTATTAAACAGAGGTGCTTAGTTATTCTTCTGTTGTTGATATCAGGTAACGTGCAACCTAACCCTGGCCCTGATATGCAATGTCTCCAAACCCCCTCTGATTTTAAATCAAGATCTGGTTTTGGTATTTTTCATTTAAATGTACGCAGCCTGTTGTCAAAAATGGATGGGGTTAGGATTTGGGCTAAATCAACTGATGCTGATGTAATTGTGTTTTCTGAAACCTGGCTCAGCAAGTCTATTTTTGATAAGGATATTTGTATAAGTGGTTACAATGTTTATCGCACAGATCGGGTTAAGAAAGGTGGGGGTGTGGCTATATATGTAAAATCTAAATTCCATGTAAGTGTGGCAAAGTCTGAAACTATTTGTAAACAGTTGGAATTTCTTGCTTTGAATATTGAGGTTTCAAAGGGCCTCTCTATAACTGTGATTGGCTGTTATAGACCCCCCTCTGCTCTTGGTGATGCATTTTCTTCTTTGATGCACCTTATGTCTAAACTTCTTTACAGTGAAATGATCTTGATTGGTGATCTCAACTGGTGTTGGTTAAAGCCGGTGTCTGATGATTTAAAAATGTTTTGTAATTCTATGAATCTTACCCAGTTGATTAATTCACCCACTCGCCCAAATCTTGAATGCTCCGATAAATCTACCCTGATTGATTTGATATTGACAAATGTTCCACATAAATATTCTGCGGTTGGTGTTTTTTGTAATGATTTAAGTGACCATTGTGCTGTTGTTGCTGTTAGAAATACTAAGGTTCCAAAGACAAATCCACGTTTTATTCGTAAGAGAAATTTGAAGTGTTTTAATGAGCAGGCTTTCTTTCATGATTTGTTTTATTTTGACTGGAGCAAGATTGAGCTTATCCCTGATGTGGAAACTGCCTGGAAATTCTTTCATGATGGGTTTTTCCAAATAGTAAACAAACATGCACCATTCCGCAGGTTCAGGGTTAAAGGGCGGGATAATCCATGGTTTTCTTCTGAGCTGTCTTGTATTATTCACGACCGTAATCTAGCCTGGGCTAAAGCAAGGAAATCTTGTTCTGATGCTGATTGGCTTATTTTTAGGCAGTTAACCTTTTCTCAATATAGGGGGTGCTGTTTCAACTTTGGAAAATATCGTCTCCAAATTAAACTGCCTCATACTCAATTCTTGCTCGTACAATATGCATATTATTATTACTATTGGATAGAAAACAATCTCTAGTTTCTAAAACCGTTTGAATTATGTCTGTGGGTGAACCAGAACTCTTTCTGCAGCGAAATCCATGACAGGAACTGCGAAGGTCTGAAACCGAGGCTCTGTTCTCAGATCAGTTTAAAGCTCTGTATGTATCCTATGGGTCGACATGAACTGCACCCGCCTTCCCCTGGATGTCAGTAACCAATGAGAAGTGGAATGGAGTTTCTACGTAGTTCTCAAAGCTTATAAAAGGCCAAGGAACGAGGGGAGCTCTCTTTTCGACGTTCGTCATTGCGCAAAGAAAGATCTCAGGAGGCATTTTGAAACGCTCAGTTATCGACCTTAGATATATCCGTCTGTAATTTAATTCGATATAGGTGTTAGAAACATCATAACGAAGTTATTTTAAACCGAGTTATATCAGTTTATGCGAGTATATTGCTATTTTCGGAATTTCCTTAGTATTGCGTTTTGAGGATTTGGGCACGCTGTGGCCACATAGCTATTGTTAGCTGCTAATTCCGAAGTTGAAGACGACGTTTTACAACCAAGCAACGATTCTTTTGGACAAAGGACCACTTGCCCAAGATTCTGATGGAAGCTCGTCCAAAAGTAAGAGCTATTTATGATGTTATTCCGTATTTATGTGGAAAAATGTAAACGGATTTGTCCGCCATTATTGCGGCACTAGTCTGGCTGTAACGCACACTGTATGTCTAGTAACGTTAATTTAAAAAATCTAACTCAGCGGTTGCATTAATAACTAATGCATCTTTCATTTGATGTCCAACCTGTATTTTTTAGTCAAGTTTACGATTATTTATTGATTAGATTAGGTGCCTTTCCAAGATGGCGCCGGCCAGAATGCATGACCTGTTGCCACTGATCACATTGTATAACCACGATTTGTGCTGCTAAATATGCACATTTTCGAACAAAACCTATATGCATTGTGTAATATGATGTTACAGGACTGTCATCTGAAGAATTCTGAGAAGGTTAGTGAAAAATTAATTTATTTTGGTGGTGAATACGTTATCGCTATGTTTGGCTGGAATCAATGCTGTTGTCTGGTTTGCTATTGTGGTAAGCTAATATAACGATATATTGTGTTTTCGCTGTAAAACACTTAGAAAATCTGAAATATTGTCTGGATTCACAAGATCTGTGTCTTTCAATTGCTGTACGCTGTGTATTTTTAAGAAATGTTTTATGATGAGTAATTAGGTAATACACGTTGCTCTCTGTAGTTATTCTAGTCGCTTTGGGGAGATTTGTGATGGTGGCTGCAATGGTAAACTATGATTTATACCTGAAATATGCACATTTTTCTAACAAAACATATGCTATACAATAAATATGTTATCAGACTGTCATCTGATGAAGTTGTTTCTTGGTTAGTGGCTATTTATATCTTTATTTGGTCGAATTGGTGATAGCTACTGATGGAGTGAAAAAATGGTGGAGTAAGAAAAATTGTGTCTTTTGCTAACGTGGTTAGCTAATATATTTACATATTGTGTCTTCCCTGTAAAACATTTTAAAAATCAGAAATGGTGGCTAGATTCACAAGAAGTGTATCTTTCATCTGGTGTCTTGGACTTGTGATTTAATGATATTTAGATGCTAGTATTTACTTGTGACGCTATGCTAGGCTATGCTAGTCAGCTTTTTTACTGGTGGGGGTGCTCCCGGATCCGGGTTTGGGAGGAACTAGAAGTTAAGAAACAAGTGTTCTTTTCTTCTCAGGAAGGCCAAGTCTGAATATTTTATGTCTGTTACCACTGATAACCTGAATGACCCTAGAAAGTTTTGGAATGCTATTAAGTCTATGTCTGGTAACAGTAATGTTAATGAATTACCGTCATGTGTTTTGAAGGACTCTGTTGCTATATATGACAAAACTGAAATGCTGAATTGTTTCAATGAGCACTTTGTATCATCTGGTAGGCTGTTTGATTCAGTGCCCTCTGTCTCTGTACAACCCTGTGTGGATGAACCAGTGTCCTCTGTCTCTGTACAACCCTGTGTGGATGAACCAGTGAGAGCTGGTCAAACTTTTAGCTTTCTGCCATTCTCAGTGCAGGTGGTACATAAAGCCCTGAAATCCTTAGATCAAAGAAAGCCTGCAGGTCCTGATGTTTTGGATCCCTGCTTTTTAAATCTGGCAGCTGATTTCATAGCTGAACCACTTACATATCTGTTCAATCTAACCCTGGAATGTAATGAAATTCCAAAGATCTGGAAATCAGCATTTGTCCTACCACTTTTAAAAGGGGGAGATCCAACTCTTTTAAATAATTATAGGCCAATCTCAAAGCTGTCACCCCTGGTGAAAATACTTGAAACCCTTGTAAGTGAACAGCTAAAAGAGTTTTTATTTACTAACTCTATTTTATCAATGTACCAATCGGGCTTCAGGAAGAAGCATAGCACAATTACAGCAGCCATGAAGGTTTTAAATGATATCACTGAAGCCCTTGACAAAAAACAGCACTGTGTCTCACTTTTTATTGATCTCTCTAAGGCTTTTGATACAGTTGATCATGCTATACTGAGGCAGAGATTGTTGAGTGTAGGTCTTTCGGAGCATGCAGTTGCATGGTTTGCTAACTATCTGTCTGATAGAACTCAGTGCACTCAATTTGATGGGCTTATGTCTGTTAAATTGTCTGTCCTGAATGGTGTGCCCCAGGGCTCTGTACTTGGTCCTCTCTTATTCACTATTTATATAAATGATTTAGACAGAAATGTCCAAAATGCACAACTTCATTTTTATGCTGATGATACTGTTATTTACTGTTGTGCCTCATCTCTTACAAAAGCTTTCCAGAACTTGCAAACTGCTTTTTATACTGTTCAACATACCTTGTGTCAATTGAAGCTTATCCTCAATACTGACAAAACTAAACTAATGGTGTTTTCTAATGCAAGAAATAGACCTCTGAACCTTTCACCTGTTACTACCTGTCAGGGCAAGGAGATTGAGGTTGTAACCTCATACAAATATCTTGGAATTCTAATTGATGACGGCCTCTCTTTTAAATTGCATATTCAACAACTTACAAAAAAATTGAAGCTGAAATTGGGATTTTATTTTAGGAATAAGGCCTGTTTTTCTTTTGAAGCCAGAAGGAGGCTAGTATCAGCTACATTTATGCCTTTACTAGACTATGGGGATATTTTATATATGAATGCTTCCGCTCAGTGTTTGAGATCAATTGACACTCTTTACCATGGCACTTTGAGATTTATTTTAAACTGCAAAACCCTTACGCACCACTGCACTTTGTATACCAGGGTTGGCTGGCCTTCTCTAGTTACTCGTAGGCTCAGTCACTGGTATACTTTTATTTACAAAGCCATTTTGGGTTTACTACCTTTTTATTTGGGCATTTTTATTGTTCAGAAATGTGGTGGGTACTCTCTTCGTTCACTGGACTTTATCCTGCTAACTTCCAAATGTCCGAACTGAATTTGGTAAAAGGTCTTTTATGTACTCTGCGCCATCGTCTTGGAACACCTTACAAAATAATTTTAAACTGGAAGAACTTGTCCCGATTGGTGTTTTTAAATCACTGATGAAGGATTTTGAGGCTGATTCCCTGACCTGTCAATGTTTTTAATTTGGTGTTTTTGATATTGTTATACTCTTGTGAATTCATGAATGGTTTTTACTAGATTACTTGTAGTTTTTCATGTTGTCTGTCTGTAATTTTTTGTAATGACTTGGTGCTGCCTATCTTGGCCAGGACGCTCTTGAAAAAGAGATTTTAAATCTCAATGAGCACTTCCTGGTTAAATAAAGGTTAAATAAATAAAAATAAATAAATGCCCAGAGACCAGAGTGGTGTACCTGTATAAACGCTTCCTCTCAGATGGACGCAGTGTGATTAGAGGTAAGCATGGAGGCAGGGGCAGCAAGGAGGCAGGGCAGGGATTGAGAGAGGCATTGGGGCAGGGAGGGAAGCAAAGGGGAGGAAGGTAGAAAGACCGGAAGCAGGAAAGGAGATAGGGAAGCAGAGCGCAGAAGAGGGAGGCAGGGGGGAGATATCCTTATCTGCAACTTCATGACTCGGCAGCACAGAGACTCAAAGGGCCGTGAGAGTGAGAGTGCGAGTGAGTACTATAGTCAGAGTGAGAGTAAGATTGAGAGTGTGAGTCTGAGAGTGCGAGTGGGAGTGAGATTGAGAGTGCGAGAGTGTGAGTGAGAGTGTATGTGAGGGTGAGAGTGTGGTGATGAGAGAGTGTGAGTGTGAGTGCATAGTGTCTCAGCCTCCAGTATTTATGCTGCAGTAGTTTGTGTTGGGGGGCTAGGGTCAGTTTGTTATATCTGGAGTACTTCTCCTGTCTTATCCGGTGTCCTGTGTGAATTTAAGTATGCTCTCTCGAATTCTCTCTTTCTCTCTTTCTTTCTCTCTCTCGGGGACCATGCCTCAGGACTACCTGGCATGATGACTCCTTGCTGTCCCCAGTCCACCTGGCCATGCTGCTGCTCCAGTTTCAACTGTTCTGTCTGTGGCTATGGAACCCTGACCTGTTCACTGGACGTGCTACCTGTCCCAGACCTGCTGTTTTCAACTCTCTAGAGACCGCAGGAGCTGTAGAGATACTCTTAATGATCGGCTATGAAAAGCCAACTGACATTTACACCTGAGGTGCTGACTTGCTGCACCCTCGACAACTACTGTGATTATTATTATTTGACCATGCTGGTCATTTATGAACATTTGAACATCTTGGCCATGTTCTGTTATAATCTCCACACGGCACAGCCAGAAGAGGACTGGCCACCCCTCATAGCCTGGTTCCTCTCTAGGTTTCTTCCTAGGTTTTGGCCTTTCTAGGGAGTTTTTCCTAGCCACTGTGCTTCTACACCTGCATTGCTTGCTGTTTGGGGTTTTAGGCTGGGTTTCTGTACAGCACTTTGAGATATCAGCTAATGTAAGAAGGGCTATATAAATACATTTGATTTGATTTGAGTGAGAGTGTGAGATAGTGAGAGTGAATGAGTGTGAGCGTGTGAGTGAGTGCGAGAGTGAGAGTGTGAGATAGTGAGAGTGAGTGCATAGTGAGAGTGTGAGTGAGAGTGAGTGTAAGAGTGTGAGTCTACGAGTGTGAGTGAGAGAGAGTAAGTAAGAGAGTGTGAGTGAGCGAGTGTGAGTGTGAGAGCGAGTGAGTGCATAGTACGTGAGTGAGAGTGAGAGTATGAGTGTGAGTATGAGTGTGAGTGAGCGCATGTGCAAGAGTGAGAGTTTGAGAGGGCAAGAGTGTGGGAGTGTGAGTGAGTGATAGATTCAGAGTAAGAGTGAGAGAGTGCAGAGTATCCATAAGCCCAAGAAGAGTCAGGACAAGAGAAAGGGAGAGGGGTGGCTTCAATTAGCCCTGAGTGAAAGCCTTATTAATGCAACTGCACTCGCTACACCATTTTGAGAACAGCATTACAATGCACTATGCACAGCACATAAGGTGTTATACTTGTGATCATAATAAAGTTTTATATTCATATAAACTGTTACCAAAAAGAAAAAAAATAAGAAAAAAAGAAATAGAAAACCCAGACCCCTCGAGTTTGATTCACTCACATTTAGAGAAAGATATAAAGTTATTTCTATCTATAAATTTGTGAGTGCCCACTCTAACTAAATATACACTTCGTTATGGGTTTTATGAGTTCTGAGCTAGCTCTTCCTCAACCTTGCAGAAAGAATGTAATTATGGATTCATCTCAAATGCCATGGATTACATAACACCATTCTGCTCAAACAACTTGCATTGTGATTTTCATTAGCACAGGTGTGTATTCATCAGTAGCAAAATGTTTTGCAATGGAAAGCTTTTACTCAAAACAAAACGTTTTGCAATGATGAATTCATTGGACGAATTAAGCTAGGTCCCTCCCCATTTCACTTGCTTTTGTTTGGTTCCTAGTGAATACACCCTTGATGTGTGAGGATTTTACTCCTATGGTTCTGCGTGCCATGAGCTTTCTCCCTCCCCAACTGCACTACCTCACTAAAGATTAGTCATAAATGGTACCCCAGGGCTCGGGTCGCACAACATTTGATTACTGCATTGTTGGGTACAGAGCTTGCAAGAAAGACATTTCACTGTAGTTGTGCACGTGACTTTAAAAACGTTAAACTTGAAACTTAAAAAGTAGTGCACTATATACGGAATGGGTTGCCATTTGGGAAGCAAGCCTTACTCACAGAGCCACGGTGTGTGTAGCTTTCATTGGATTAAGTATGCCTAATATAAACCTGTCATCTGGCTTAGTGAATGTGAGTTGTTTGCTTTGGACTTAGTGACGTGGTAGAGCTAGAAGGTGTGTGTCTATAGAAAAATTCCTTTCAAGTTATTAACACTGTGTGATAGAAGCAGAGAATGTGTGTAGTACTAATGGAACTTGTGTGAATAATAATGTTAAGCAGCGATAATGTAGTAGGGACAGAAAATATAGAAGCCAAAGACGAGGGACAGGCGATATACAAATGTCAATTGCTTTTAGCATTTTTCTGTCAGATCTTTGTCTAACATACAGTGGATTAATGACAACCTGAGGTCAAAACCAATGTTATGAAGAGAGGGAGTTTTATAGAATTTATTTGAGGAAGGAGAGAGGAGAGAGAACGACTTGTTTATCTTGGTGTTGGGGGGAGGTGGGTGAGATGGAGGGCTCTTGGTCAGAAAAGGAGAGGGACCAGATACAGGGGCCATGCAGGCCTGATGAAAGGCTATGGTAGATGTAAGCAACAGATACTTCCTTAAAGGGCCTGCCTGCCTCTGAAATGTACTTTATTATACAAGACGACAAAATGGTGAGATGAGAGGGACCGGATCCAGCGATGATGAAAGTCTGTGCTAAATGTAAGCAACAAAGCTTCATTAAGCGTCTTGCCTTCCTGCCTGCCTGGCCTGCCTAGCATGCCTGCCCTGCCTGTTCTGTCCTGTCTGCCCTGCCTGCCTGCCTTGCCTCTGAAATAGAAATCGATACAGTTACATATCATAACATTATTTTGGGACGATATTAAATATACTTTTTTTGCTACTGCAGGTATCGTTAGCTAGCGCTAGTCGGCTGTACCTGCGCCAAAACTCTGGTATTTTTCATCCTATAGTTTGTTCTCCATCTTCTTTTTAAATAGTGAGCCAACATGTTTTCAGCACTTTTATTTCCCTGACTAATGAAAACTTGCTCTCTCTTTTCTCTCTGCAGCAGACATATAGTGTGCAATATGTTTGGAATATGAAATTGCAATAAAATCGCAGTATCGAATTGCAATAAGGGAGAGTTTGGTAAGTTGAGCCAAAGGGAAAGTTGAGCCACCCCTGTTTCTAGGAAGTCATACACAAAATGTATAATTTGATCAAATATTAGGAAGAGGTGACATTTCACGGATTCTGTGAGGGAAGAAACCATACGGAAAAAATGTAAAGCAAGTTAGGTCTAAAAACGGGCTTTTCACCAATTCAAATGAATGCATTGTTTTAGAGGTTCCATGATGATTGTAACTAAACCAAAGTAGTTACTTTTAAGATTGTTCTATACATCAGTTGGGGTCTTGATAAGCTTCAATATGATGTCCTCCCCTCCTGCTCCGTGGCTCGACGACTCATTGCGAGCTCACAGAACAGGGCTCCGGGCAGCCGAGCGGAAATGGAGGAAAACTCGCCTCCCTGCGGACCTGGCATCCTTTCACTCCCTCCTCTCTACATTTTCCTCTTCTGTCTCTGCTGCTAAAGCCACTTTCTACCACTCTAAATTCCAAGCATCTGCCTCTAACCCTAAGAAGCTCTTTGCCACCTTCTCCTCCCTCCTGAATCCTCCCCCCCCCCCCTCCTCCCTCTCTGCGGATGACTTCGTCAACCATTTTGAAAAGAAGGTCGACGACATCCGATCCTCGTTTGCTAAGTCAAACGACACCGCTGGTTCTGCTCACACTGCCCTACCCTGTGCTTTGACCTCTTTCTCCCCTCAATCTCCAGGTGAAATCTCGCGTCTTGTGACGGCCGGCCGCCCAACAACCTGCCCGCTTGACCCTATCCCCTCCTCTCTTCTCCAGACCATTTCCGGAGACCTCCTCCCTTACCTCACCTCGCTCATCAACTCATCCTTGACCGCTGGCTACGTCCCTTCCGTCTTCAAGAGAGCGAGAGTTGCACCCCTTCTGAAAAAACCTACACTCCATCCCTCCGATGTCAACAACTACAGACCAGTATCCCTTCTTTCTTTTCTCTCCAAAACTCTTGAACGTGCCGTCCTTGGCCAGCTCTCCTGCTATCTCTCTCAGAATGACCTTCTTGATCCAAATCAGTCAGGTTTCAAGACTAGTCATTCAACTGAGACTGCTCTTCTCTGTGTCACGGAGGCGCTCCGCACTGCTAAAGCTAACTCTCTCTCCTCTGCTCTCATCCTTCTAGACCTATCGGCTGCCTTTGATACTGTGAACCATCAGATCCTCCTCTCCACCCTCTCCGAGTTGGGCATCTCCGGCGCGGCCCACGCTTGGATTGCGTCCTACCTGACAGGTCGCTCCTACCAGGTGGCGTAGCGAGAATCTGTCTCCGCACCACGTGCTCTCACCACTGGTGTCCCCCAGGGCTCTGTTCTAGGCCCTCTCCTATTCTCGCTATACACCAAGTCACTTGGCTCTGTCATATCCTCACATGGTCTCTCCTATCATTGCTATGCAGACGACACACAATTAATCTTCTCCTTTCCCCCTTCTGATAACCAGGTGGCGAATCACATCTCTGCATGTCTGGCAGACATATCAATGTGGATGACGGATCACCACCTCAAGCTGAACCTCGGCAAGACGGAGCTGCTCTTCCTCCCGGGGAAGGACTGCCCGTTCCATGATCTCGCCATCACGGTCGACAACTCCATTGTGTCCTCCTCCCAGAGTGCTAAGAACCTTGGCGTGATCCTGGACAACACCCTGTCGTTCTCAACTAACATCAAGGCGGTGACCCGTTCCTGTAGGTTCATGCTCTACAACATTCGCAGAGTACGACCCTGCCTCACACAGGAAGCGGCGCAGGTCCTAATCCAGGCACTTGTCATCTCCCGTCTGGATTACTGCAACTCGCTGTTGGCTGGGCTCCCTGCCTGTGCCATTAAACCCCTACAACTCATCCAGAACGCCGCAGCCCGTCTGGTGTTCAACCTTCCCAAGTTCTTTCACGTCACCCCGCTCCTCCGCTCTCTCCACTGGCTTCCAGTTGAAGCTCGCATCCGCTACAAGACCATGGTGCTTGCCTACGGAGCTGTGAGGGGAACGGCACCTCCGTACCTTCAGGCTCTGATCAGGCCCTACACCCAAACAAGGGCACTGCGTTCATCCACCTCTGGCCTGCTCGCCTCCCTACCTCTGAGGAAGTACAGTTCCCGCTCAGCCCAGTCAAAACTGTTCGCTGCTCTGGCACCCCAATGGTGGAACAAACTCCCTCACGACGCCAGGTCAGCGGAGTCAATCACCACCTTCCGGAGACACCTGAAACCCCACCTCTTTAAGGAATACCTAGGATAGGATAAAGTAATCCTTCTAACCCCCCCCCCCCCCCCCCCCCCTTAAAAGATTTAGATGCACTATTGTAAAGTGGTTGTTCCACTGGATATCATAAGGTGAATGCACCAATTTGTAAGTCGCTCTGGATAAGAGCGTCTGCTAAATGACTTAAATGTAAATGTAAATCTTTCCCTCGATCCTAACTAGTCTCCCAGTGCCTGTCGCTGAAAAACATCCCCAGAGCATGAACCTGGTGTGTGCCTTTCTAGATCATGTCCAATCAATTGAACTTACCACAAGTAGACTCCAATCAAGTTGTAAAAATATATCAAGGATGATCAATGGAAACAGGATGCCTCTGAGCTCAATTTCTAGACTCATAGCAAAGGGTCTGAAAACTTATGTAAATAAGGTATTTCTGTTTTTTTATTTTAATGCATTTGCAAACATTTCTAAAAACTTGTTTTCGCTTTGTCATTATGGGGTATTGATGTAGATTGATGAAGATTTTTTTTTTTATCCATTTTAGAATAAGGCTGTAACATAACAAAATGTGGAAAAAAGTCAAGGGGTCTGAATACTTTCCAAAGACACTGTATATACTCCCAGTATTTCTTTGCATTATGAAACAATTACTGTGATGTGGATTTGCTTGATCTATTTTAAATGTAAGAACATGTTGCAGATTATCTTTAATTGGTGACTATGGACACAAATAGAAATGTAATGAATAATGATTTCAATATCCAACTTTATCCTCTGCAATACTTTTTACAGTATGGTCTTAGAAAAAAAGGTGTAATCTGGAATCTAAAAGAGTTATTCAGCTGGCCCTGTAGGATAACCCAATTGAAGAACTCCTTTGGTGTCTGGTAGAACTCATTTTGGTTCTATGAAGGATTCTTTCCACAGAGGGTTCTACATCTAACTAAAAGGGTTCTATGTGGAACCAAAAAGGCTTCTCCCTGGAACCAAAAATGGTTATTCTATGGGGAAAGCTGAATAACCCTTTTTTCTAAGAGTGTAGGTAATAAGCTGTAGTCGGGAGGTCATTACCAGGTTATGATGAGATCTTAACTATGACCTGTGGGCAACATAATATAGTGGTCAGAATTATAACCAGCTGGTCGTATGGCTGTCAGAAAAATGACATTTTTCAACCAGTTACGTCATACTGACGTGTTTTGCCCTCTGGCAAAATGGTGAAGGAAAAAGTTCTGAGACTGGGGCTTTAAGGTTCTGGTGGAAACATAAAAGTGAATCAAATCACAATTTATTTCAAGTGCATTTAACAAAAACCTCAATACACTACAGAAAGGAAGGTGGTCAAAAGAAATGAGACAATGCTCTGGTCTTTGATGTTCTAAAATGGAAGCCTCATGTCCTATCAATGCAGACGAGGGGGAGAGGAGTGCTTTGCGTATTGTTTTTGTTGGCTTCGGCAGCAAGAGCCACTCCAATGAGCCTGGTATTGTTTTGGAGGGAGAGGCAGTGGGAGGTGTTTTTTCACCATATGAGGTAAAAAAATGGCCACAGAAATGGGCGATAATTTGAATGCTTTAATTCAGTAAAATAATAATTTACGGTATGAGACGGAGTAGTTTGTCTTCTATTGCATCAACTTTTTAACCGTCAAGAATTTGTATGTAATTATTAAAATAAATGTATTATGGAAGACTGAGATTCTGATATGAAAATACATTATAATTTTATTTCAATGTCACATTCATTAACTCCTTTGGATGTTCTCTCTCAATAACACCCATTATCATGATGAAGGATGAGCGAGAGAGAAAGAGAACAAGAAAAAAGAAAGAAAAAAAGAAAAAAAGAAAGAGAGGGAAGTGACAGTGACTTCTCATCTATAATGTACGCTCTTCCGAGGCTTCTGGGAATGAGTCTACTGTACCTCAGTGTCAATCTGAACACTAGGAACCTTTAAGATAAATAAAAAGAAAGAAAGAGCGACAGAATGGGTGGAGGAATGGAGGAAAGAATGGCCACCTCCTGTGCCATACATATAGAACAATTATAGATAATTGCTACACATTTCCAGAGCAATAGAGATGGAAAGAGCAGAACTGGAGGAATTCAGAGAAACCACTGTCTGAGAAAGACAGCAAAAAATGAAGTAATATTAGATGTTGGCAAAAGTAGGTGGACTTATTGTAAGAGGACCAGATACAAAGACTTGAACTCTGATGGTGTAGGAGGGAAAGGGGAAAGAGTGATCAGAGTGAGAAAGATTGAAAGAGGGAGTGAGAGAGAGATAGCAAAATTAGAAAGAGAGAAAGAGACGGGGTGAGAGAGACAGAGAAAGAGAGCGATGGAGAGTTACAACAAAAAGAGAATGAGGAGAGGGAGGGAGAGAGTGCAAAATTAGAAAGATATAATGAGAGAGAGAGAGATAGGGAGATATGAAGAAAGAGAAAGATTGAGAGTAGAGCTGTAGAGAGAGAGATAGAGATGGCCGGAGAAAGAGAGTGTTGACAGCACACTCAGAGTGATCCAGGGTGATCTCCAGGACCATGTTTGTGTAAATAAGTCGTTAATTACAGCGTGACTATCAAGATTATGTAAATGAAAGAGAAGGCTCTTGTTGTGACCTTTGTGAAATGGTATGCAATCAGACTCTGGTAAATAGACTTTCTATTTCAAGAGCTTGCCCCAGACCCTCCCTTCTCTCTAGTCCTCCTCCACTCAATCCTCCTTCTTTCTCTCTCTCTCCTCTTCTCTCGCCCCATTGCTTGCACTTGATTCTGTGTTTTCCTATCAACCTTTTAGTGTTCAGACTCACTCCTCCCTCCTATATCCACATTACCATTCCTCATGTGCATTACCATACAGTAATTCTGTTGCTCTTCCTGTAGCATAGTACAGGTCAGAGAAGGTCAGTGCCACAGAGGTAGAGATGAGAGTGATGAGGGAGTGGAGAAGTGATGCACTCACCTCTTACACCTGTCACAATATTGTACTTAATATGTGTGATATCCCCAGACCCTATTAAGGCAACAGCTCTAGTGGATCCTTGGCTGAGTCCCAAATGGCACAGTATTCCCTGAACAAAAATATAAATGCAACATGCAACAAACTTAGTTACAGTTCATATAAGAAAATCATTCAATTTAAATAAATTCATTGGGCCCTAATCTATGGATTTCACATGACTGAGATTACAGATATGCATCTGTTGGTCACAGAAAACCAGTCAGTATCTGGTGTGACCACCATTTGCCTCTAGCAACGCGACACATCTCCTTCGCCTAGAGTTGATCAGGCTGTTGATTGTGGCCTGTGGAATGTTGTCTCACTCCTCTTCAATGGCTGTTGCTGGATATTGGCAGGAACTGGAACGCGCTGTCGTAAACGTCGAGCCAAGACTTCCCAAACGTGCTCAATGGGTGACATGTCTGATGAGTATGCAGGTCATGGAAGAACTGGAACATTTTCAGCTTCCAGGAATTGTCTACAGATCTTTGCGACATGGGGCCATGCATTATCATGCCGAAACATGAAGTGATCACAGCGGATGAATGGCACAACAATGGGCCTCAGGATCTCTTCACCGTATCTCTGTGCATTCAAATTGCCATCGATAAAATGCAATTGTGTTCATTGTCCGTAGCTTATGCCTGCCCATACCATAACCCCACTGCCACCATGGGGCAATTTTTTCACAACATTGACATCTGCCCGGTACAGTTGAAACCGGGATTCATCCATGAAGCGCACACTTCTCCAATGTGCCAGTGGCCATCGAATGTGAGCATTTGCCCATTGACGTCAGTTACAACGCCGAACTGCAGTCAGGTCAAGACCCTGGTGAGGACGACAAACACGCAGATGAGCTTCCCTGAGACGGTTTCTGACAGTTTGTACCAAAATTATACAGTTGTGCAAACCCAGTTTCATCAGCTGTCCGGGTGGCTTGTCTCAGACAATCCCGCAGGTGAAGAAGCCGGATGTGGAGGTCCTGGGCTGGCGTGGTTACACGTGGTTGTGAGGTCATTCGGACATACTGCCAAATTCTCTAAAACGACGTTGGAGGCGGCTTATGGTAGAGAAATTAATATACAATTCTCTGGCAACAGCTCTGGTGGACATTCCTGTAGTCATCATGCCAATTGCAAGCTCCATCTAAACTTGAGACATCTGTGGTATTTTTTTGTGTGACAAAACTGCACATTTAGAGTGGCCTTTTATTGTCCCCCGCACAAGGTGCACCTGTGTAATGATTATGCTATTTTATCCTTTTCTTGATATGCCACACACGTCAAGTGGATGGATTATCTTGGAAAATGAGAAACGCTCATTATTAACAGTTTATGTCGAAACACATTTGGGCCCAACATTTGAGAGAAATAAGCTTTTGTGTGTATGGATCTTTTCTGGGATATTTTATTTCAGCTCATAAAACATGGAACCAATACTTTAAATATTGCGTTCATATTTTTGTTCAGTGGAGACCTATGGGACCTGTTCAAAAGTAGTGCACTAAATAGGGAATAGTGTGCCAGACTTCAGAGCCTCTAATGGCATTCTGCTGCTGCTCACCCAGTTGCCCATAAGCTGGTTATTCAGCAATGACCTCTGTCAAACTTTGACAGATCTAATCAATATGTTATAGCCCTGTTGTTTAGCTTAGACAATACATTTATTTACAGGCTTTGTCTCAATGGGAAAACACACCAAACCCTCCATGAAATTAGCAATAGATTTCAATTGAATCAAGTTGTCCTTCACAAATGGTACGTCATTGGTAAATGGTAGGTAGGCCATAGATGATGAATGGACCAAAGAACAAAACAAAGGATGTACCACAAAACACAATTTTTCAAGTACTCTGATGACACAGGCATCCTGTCCATCTCCATTCCGTCCTATTCTGGGTCTTGTCCCAGGCTGATGTGGTCTTGAGTCCAAGGTTGTGTAGGTCGCCATCCAACTGGTCAGAAAATCTGTCTCTTGGTCTTCCTCTTGGGCATGGCCAGTTTGGGGATGGCTCATTGAGGATGAAGGCAGGCTCCAGAGGTGCGTTCGATCTGGCCAGGTGACCAAACAGTCAGAGATGGGAGACTCTGATCAGGGTGGTGACAGGTGGTTGGTCCATCTTTCACCATATTATGGAGTTTAACCCTTGTGTGGTCTTAAAATTCTGTATACTCCCTTTGTCCTAAGGGTAAAAATTGACCGCCTTCACTAAACCCCCAAAATAAAGCAGCTTAATTGAATTTTAAACCCCAAATCTATTTTGCATGAAGAAACAACCTGTCATTCATCACAAACGTTGTGGGTTTTTCCTCTTCACAATGCAGAAAGACATTTAATCAGTGGACACCACTCATTTCTATTACAACACACCTGTCATAATTGTTTTCTTTAGTAAAGTAGAGGTTTATTATTATTGCTAAAGGTACTGCATAGGTGTAAATATGCATTTTTTTTGCAAGATTTAGCAATTGTATAGCCTAAGAAAGTAGCAGAAATGTGCTGAAAGTAGTTTTGAATGCATTTTATTGAAGGGAAACAATAACAGTCTTGAATTTTTGGTCAACATACAGTAGTGATATATTCTTATATACTGTACAATATACAAAATACTAGTCTTCTCCCATTTTTTAACAATTACCCCCACCCACAAGGTGTATAAACAACAATAAATAAGAATAAAATAAGATAATAGAAACAAAACAAAAACGTGAAGAACATAAATCAATCAACTCTAATTAGCACATGTAGGACAGTATGCAAGTGTGTGGGCATGGACTTTGCAAATTTATTTCTCACATGTGCAGCACATAGTATTTGTTTTACAGTCCTTCTTTGGGGGGTAGAATTGTCATCTCCTCCTCTTGTCTGCTCCAGTTGCAGCCTCAGGTGGATCAGGACAAGATTCAGCACCCTGAACAGCTTTCACAAGCGCTGCAGCGGCTGCTATGCGCGGGAGGCAATCCCTTCTTTGAATGTGTGGGGTTACAAGTGCCTTTCCCAGCTGCTTCAGGAACACCCTCCTCTTGTTCCGCTTATCAGGCATCCAGGTAGGTTTGATCTTGTGCCATATCACAAAGGCATTGTATGAGGACACATCAATGATGTTATGGAAGATGACCAGGGGCCAGTCGGCAGTCATCCTCCTGCAGCTGTAACTTCCAATCACCTTGTCCAGGTTGTCCACGCCTCCTTTGTTGTGGTTGTAGTCCAGGATGATGGCTGTCTTCCTGTCCTCACGGTCACTGATCTCAGACGTTTTGTGCAGTGTTCTCAGGAGGACCACATTCTTGTTCCTCTTTGGGAGGTAAGAAACTAGAGTGATGGTGGGAGTGAAGGCAAACTTTGATGAGAAGGCCTCTCTCCCCCTTGTGACGAGTGCAGTGGGGAGCTCAGGCTTGTTCTTTCTAACTGTGCATTTTGTGTGTGTGTGTGTGTGTTTGTGTGTGTCCTTGTGTTTGTCACACCCTGGCCTTAGTTATCTTTGTTTTCATTATTATTGTAGTTAGGTCAGGGTGTGACATGGGGGATGTTTGTGTGTTTTGTCTAGTTTAGGGTGTGTGTATTGTTTAAGGGGGTTTTAGTATGTATGGGGTTGTGTTCAGTGTAGGTGTTTAGGAAAGTCTATGGTTGCCTGATTTGGTTCTCAATCAGAGACAGCTGTTTATTGTTGTCTCTGATTGGGAGCCATATTTAAGGCAGGCATAGGCTTTAGGTGTTTGTGGGTAATTGTCTATGTGTAGTGTTTGTGTCAGCACTATTTGTAATTATAGCTTCACGGTCGTCAGTTTGTTATTTTGTTAGTTTGTGTATAGTGTTCGTTTCGTGTTTTTCCCTCTTCTAAATAAAAGAAGATGTATTTTGCACACGCTGCGCCTTGGTTCTCTCTCTCACCCATAGACGATCGTGACAGTGTTTTTTGTGGAGTGTAATTTATTTTATAACTGCCGGGTCAAAAATGACCCTAAGACAATCTTTTGTACACTGGTGGTGTACAGTTTTTACGGAAATACAGTGGGGAGAACAAGTATTTGATACACTGCCGATTTTGCAGGTTTTCCCACTTACAAAGCATGTAGAGGTCTGTCATTTTTATCATAGGTACACTTCAACTGTGAGAGACGGAATTTAAAACAAAAATCCAGAAAATCACATTGTATGATTTTTAAGTAATTAATTAGCATTTTATTGCATGACATAAGTATTTGATACATCAGAAAAGCAGAACTTAATATTTGGTACAGAAACCTTTGTTTGCAATTACAGAGATCATACGTTTCCTGAAGCAGAACTTAGGAACAACACAGACATGGTGGGTATCCACAACATGGCAGATTGGAGGGAGTTCAAAGTCACTGAAGGCCTGGATTTTTGTTTGTCCCAGCTGATCAAGAGGCTGAGTTGGTGGGTCGCCTCGTCCATGATTTCACGGGTAAGATGTAAATGTCCATGAGTTCAGCCAGGATCGCAACGCCGTCTGCATAGTCCATAGTCCAACTTACCAGCAATACGACCAGGAATATGACTTTCCCGAAGCCTTTGTCCGCACCACCCAGGGCATTTTAACTGATTCCAGAGGCCGACCCAAAACACCGCCGGAGGAGAGGGAGACGTAGCAGTTTTCTAGTCAGACTTCAGAGGCGCACACACCACCCACCGCTTCCGAGTATATTACTCGCTGATGTCCAGTGCCTAGATAACAAAGTTTACGAAATCAGGGCACGGGTTGCTTTCCAGAGAGACATTAGGGATTGTAACATACTCTGTTTCATGAAAACATGGCTCTCTCAGGATATGCTGTTACAGCCACCTGGATTCTCAGTACATAGCACTGACATGAATAAACATCTCTCCGGGAAGAAGGAGGGCGGGGGTGTATGTTTCATGATTAGCGACTCATGGCATAATTTTAACAACATACAGGAATATAAGTCCTTTTGTTCACCTGACCTAGAATTCCTCACAATGAAATGATGACCGCATTATCTCCCAAGAGAATTCTCTTCGGTTATTGTCACAGCCATGTATATTCCCCCTCCAGTCGATACCACGACGGCTCTCAAGGAAATTCAATGGACTTTATGCAAACTGGAAAGCATATATCCTGAGGCTGCATTTATTGAAGCTGGGGATTTTAACATAGCAAATTTGAGTAAAAGGCTACCTTAATTCTATCAGCATATCGACTGTAGCACTCGCGTTGGAAAAACACTGGACCATTGTTACTCTAACTTCTGCGATGCATACAAGGCCCTCCCACACCCTCCTTTCAGCAAATCTGACCACGATTCCATTTTGCTCCTCCCTTCCTATAGGCAGAAACTCAAACAGGAAGTACCGACACAACAGTAGTAGGCTTGATTACCAACAACGACGAGACAACCTACAAGGAGGAGGTGAGAGCTCTCGGAGTGTGGTGTAAGGAAAATAATCTCTCACTCAACATCAATAAAACAAAGGAGATGATCGTGGACTTCAGGAAACAGCATAGGCAGCACCCCCCTATCCACATTGACGGGACAGCAGTGAAGAAGATAGAAAGTTTTAAGTTCCTCAGTGTACACTGACAAACTGAAATGGTCCACCATTTCAACCTCAGGAGGCTGTTGAAATTCGGCTTGTCACCTAAAACCCTCACAAACTTCTACAGATGCACAATCGAGAGCATCCTGTCGGGCTGTATCACCACCTGGTACAGCAACTGCACCGCCCACAACCGCAGGGCTCTCCAAAGGGTGGTGCAGTCTGCACAACGCATCACCGGGGGCAAACTACCTGCCCTCAAGGACACCTACAGCACCCGATGTCACAGGAAGGCCAAAAAGATCATCAAGGACACCACCACCCAAGCCACTGCCTGTTCACCCCGCTACCATCCAGAAGGGGAGGTCAGTACCAGGTGCATCAGAGAGGCTGCTGCCTACATACAGACTTGAAATCGTTGCCACTTTAAAAGATGGAACACTAGTCACTTTAATAATGCCACTTTAATAATGTTTACGTATCTTTCATTACTCATCTCATATGTATACTGTATTTTATACTATCTATTGCATTTTAGCCTATGCCACTGACATTGCACATCCATATATTTATATTAATATAAATTCCATTCCTTGCATTAGGAATAGTTGTGGAATTGTTAGATATTACTAGTTGGATATTGCTGCACTGTTGGAACTAGATGCACAAGCATTTCGCTACACTCGCAATAACATCTGCTAACCATGTACAGTATATGTGACCAATAAAATTTGATTTGATTTGATGAAGTTGATGGCTGTGTTGAAGATGTTAGGTGCCAACACACAGCTCTGCCTTACGTGGCTATTGATGTCGAAGGTGGGGAATGTTTGGCCATTGACACGGACGTAGGCGATGGTGTTCCTATATAGCAGGGACAGCAGGCTGGTCAGCTTCCCTGGAACTAATATAATTCTAAGGATTTTCCAGAGGGCTTTCCTGTCTACGCTGTCAAAAGCCTGTTTTAGGCAACATACAGAGGTTTTCTGTACTCTCTTCTCTGAGTGTGAGGCTGAAGACCTGGTCGTTAGTGGAGCGCTCAGGGGTAAATCTGCATTGTTCACAGTGTTGCTTCTGCAGAAATAGGGGGCGTATGCACTTGAGGAGTACATTAGTGAGTACTTTTCCTGGGATGCTGAGGAGTGTGATGACTCTACTTGCTGCACTCGTCCTTTGGTCCCTTCCAAAAATGTAGAATGACTCCCAGGAGCCAGTCTTTGGGGATTGTCATGGTCTGCCTGATGGAATTGAAAAGGCGGTGCAGCCATGTTGTCTGCACCTGCTGCTCGGGCCTAGCTATAGTTTTCCTAGGGCCTCAGTGAACGGTGACTTAATAACTACCTGGATCTCAAAGTCTCAAATCGAATCAAATCAAGGTGTATTGGTTGCAGATGTTATTGCAGGTGCAGCAAAATGCTTGTGTGTCTAGCTCCAACAGTGCAGCAATACCTAGCAAAAAAACACACAAAAACAATACACATAATCTAGAACAAAATGTATTTAGAAATAGCAGAACGAGTCAGAGACCGGAATATAAATATATATGCATATAATGTATATAAATATGTATACACATAATGGTGTGTAAAGACCGCATGGACAGTATATGAATAGAAAAGGTGTATACAGCAGTAGTAATATAGGATGAGCCATTACTAGAATACAGCATATACAGTGCATTCGAAAAGTATTCATACCCCTTGACTTTTTCCACATTTTGTTAAGTTACGCACAGCTATTTTCAGGTCTCTCCAGAGATGTTTGATCGGGTTCAAGTATGGGCTCTGGCTGGGCCACTCAAGGACCTTCAGAGAAGAATGTACTGAGTAAAGGGTCTGAATATGGACCAGGATGCCAGGGCGCACACTGAATATAGTAAATGCTATCAACATTTTTATGAACATTTCTAAAAACCTGTTTTTGCTTTGTCATTATGGGGTATTGTGTGTAGATTAATGAGGGAAAAAACAATTTAATACATTTTAGAATAAGGCTGTAACGTAACAAAATGTGGAAAAAGTCAAGGAGTCTGAATACTTTCCGAATGCACAGTCTCTAAAGTGCAGGCTAAGGTGCAGGGTAGAGTACCGGGTGGTAGCCGACTAGAACAGTGTCTAAGGTTAGTGGTGAGTGTTTAACAGTCTGATGGCCTGGAGATAGAAGCTGTTTCTCAGTCTCTCGGACAAGCTTTGATGCACCTGTACTGTCTCTGCCTTCTAGATTGTAGCGGGTGAACAGGCCTTGACCCGGGTGGCTGAGGTCCTTGATGATCTTCTTGGCCTTCCTGTGACACCGGGTGCTGTAGATGTCCTGGTGGGCAGGCAGTGTGCCCCCGCTGATGCTTTGGGCTGACTGGGGATACTGGGGAATTGATCTGTGGGCTCACAAAAGGGGCCGCCAGTTGTTCATTCCTGTTCTAGATAATACATATTGTTATTATTATTATTATTATTTTTTAAAATTATTATTATTATTATTTATTATTATTTTTTTTTTAAATTAACAAAATGCAAAGCACACTGGGTATGATTATTCACAGGTTTATTTACAGGTTTTGAAAGTGTCTTGTTACAAAATATATTGTATTGTAGTTAAGGCCAGTGAAATACATATCACAAAATACTTAAAGATCATTGAAATACCTATTTCAAATACATGTAACAGAAATTCTGCACATCTCTCCTTCTGCTACTCGACCGGAACATCATCAAATCAGTACTCGTCTCTAAAAGTATCTGTTACCACAACATCTAAAATGAACACAACATCTAAAATGATTGGACTCCCTACTCCAAAACTATCCCTGCTGATTGGACTCTGACAATTAAATTTCGCACTGGGCGCTTCATCCCAATATCACTATTATGAACAATTTAATGTACAGGTATCTGCCAAAATAAAGGATGCACCAACATAAAGTGTTTTAAGGGTGTTGGGCCACAAGCCTCCAGAACAGCTTCAATTCACCTTGGCACAGATTCTAAAAGTGTCTGGAACTCTATTGGAGGGATGCGACACCATTCTACCAACAAGAAATTACATCATTTGGTGTTTTGTTGATGGTGGTGCAAAATGCAGTCACAGGCTCCGCTCCAGAATCTCCCATAAGTGTTCAATTGGGTTGAGATCTGGTGACTGACACTGACACACACACACTTTAAACCCCCTATGCTCCTTTGAGACACCTCTTTCATAGTCAGTGACTGGCTGGCCAATAGGCTGGCTAATAGGCTGACTGACTGGATAGTTAATTGGCGGACTGACTTGCTAATTAGCTGACTGACTGGCTGGCTAATAGGCTGACTGACTGGCTGTCTAATAGGCTGACTGACTGGCTAGCTCATTGGCTGACCAACTGGCTGGCTAATTAGCTGACTGACTGACTGACTGACTGACTGGCAAATAGGCTGAGTGACTAGCTGACTAATAGGCTAAGTGACTGTCTGACTGGCTAATTGTCTGAATGATTGGCTGGCCAATTGGCTGACTGAATGGCTGGTTAATTAGCTGACTGACTGGCTGGCCAATAGGCTGACTGAGAGGCTGGTTAATTAGCTGACTGACTGGCTGGCCAGTAGGCTGACTGAGAGGCTGGCTCACGCTGCCAGAAACAACAGCAGCCTCCTTTCCACCACCAACATTAAAATTGTTAGGATTGTTTTATGCTTTCAATGCCATTTGTTAGGCTAATTCATGCATGCATCTGTGTACACTGTGTTTGGTCTGTGGGTCTGTGTGTGAGAGAGTTGAAAACCAAACAGTGTTTAATAGTCTCCTCTGGGACCAGGCTACAGCCACTAATAACACTGTAATTACTGTCATTACTGTGGTTAAAGAGAAGGTAATCTATAGGTCACTATTACTTGGATGTCACCCAGGTACAAAGCCTCTCTGCATCCAAAATGGCCCCCTATTACCTAGATAGTGCATTACTTTTGACCAGAGTTCTATGTGAACTGTATAGGGAATACTGTAGGGTGCCATTTCAGATGCACCGCCTGCTTACGTAACTAAATCAACCTAGCCTTAAATATGAACCGACATTCACACCTGATCTGCCCAAGGAGTCTTTCTAAACGGAAATGTGATGAGGACCATGAATAAAATCACTGTAAAATTGAAATTGAACAAATTAAGAAACGTTTATCTGTGAGCATCGAAATTGAAGCAATTTTCATGGTCATAACATCGAGCACATTTTTTACATTATGGGCTGAAAAAAAGTGCATGCATACCTTTATTGGAAATAGCCCCACAATAATGTATTTATAACTATAGGAGTTGTTTTGTTATTTGCTGCCTCTGACTCATTGGCAGAGAAGAGAGAGGAGAGAAGGAGATTTATAGAGAGACCAGCCAAAACAACAGTGATTGATGTCGCTCTAAATTTCAGATGGGAGAATATGTTTTTAAGTGGATATGGTCGTGTCGAATTCAGCAGAAAGGTATTCATGAAGAGGCAATTTCTTCAAATAGAGCTTTGCGTTTCTCTCTGAATACTTGCGGTAGTGGGTTTTAACCGATTCCTTTTCAACTCCAATAGAACACAGCATCTTGCAGAACCTTCTGTGAGTCATTCTAATGATGTGGACACGTATTGTAAGAGTCCTTTATATATCGTTCTCCTTGCTGGAGATCACAGAGACTCCCTGTTGGCTTCTGCTGGCTCGGTCTTTGAGACGGAGAGTAGCACCGGGGCGGGAGGAGTGACATATTTCAGAGGGCCCTACGCCAGCCCCAACCGCCTAATTACAAGATTTTAATTTAACCTTTGCACGCCGACTGCGAATTGTAACATCTGGTCTTTTTAATTGTCATTTTTTTCTTCTTTCTAAAGTAGCATTGATTGTTATTGTTGTTGTGATCATCCAAGATCAGCCTCTCCGTTTACAAGGCTAGATCGTAAAAAATCCATTGGAGAGCAAAGCAGGCAGAACTTTAAAATCTCTAAGGGGCAATCATTCAACCCTAGCTCTCCCAGGATGAGCACAATTACCTTTCCCTCTGCCTCCTAATAATAAACTATGGTGGAGTGTAGGTATGTTGAGTCAGGGAGAGACGGAACAAGAGGGAGAGATGGAGGGAGAGATAAAAAGAAAGGGAAAAGGAGATGGAGAGAGAGAGGGAGAAGGAGAGAGGGAGAGGGAGAGACGGTAGATAGAGGTAGGAGTCTGTTGGGTTGAAGGACGGGAGCAGTGCTAGGACTTTTCACAGAAAAACCTGGTAGAGAGAACGAGAGAGAATTAGGGAATAGCTGTTCATTAAATCAGCTCTAATGGACCCTCCTGTTATGACTGAACTACTGCTAGTTTATCTTCAATTGGATTCGTTCAGCAGTATAAAAAAACACCCAAAGTTGGCCTTGATTGCTACAACAACCCAAAAGCACAGTGGACAACAATGCTCACTCACCCATTCAGCCTCCCCAAATACCATACAATCAAGTAAGCCATCACCCAGGCTATTTTCCTAAAAACAGGCCCCCCTGTTGTGGCTAACCATCGAGAGTAGCGGAGAAAGTGGAGCGGGAACGGGGCTTTTGAATCATTGGGAATTGACACAGGCAGCACCATATGCTAGTGCATGGTATTACAGAGTGGAGGGGTTGGTATAAATGGACTGGAGCCAACACAGAAACACTTCTGGGCAGATCATATCAGAGACAGAGATGTTATTTTATCCACATAAAAAGGGACCGGGATCCAGTGTAAAATCTAGCCGAGGTACTAACAGGCATGTAAACTACATAAATATTTATATATTTATGTAAATAAGGGACTGTAGGGAAACGGAGGAAGGGTGGGAAGTGGAAACGGAGGGAGGGTTGGTAGTGGTTGCGTGGGTGGGCGGCGGGAGAGAGAAAATGAGGGGGTGGGGAGGTATCTTCAGGAGTAAGGGACCGAAGTTAATCGGCTGAATTAACAAGGATGTTTTGCTGGGTTCAGTGCATGCAGAAGCAGGGAAATTGTTAAGAAAGCAAATAACAACCGCGGCTTAACCGTATGGAAATAGCGAACGGCGGGCACAAACGACTGGAATAATTGGAAGATAGTGAGACATCCGCTTAAGCAGGCGTTTTAGTGCAGCTTGACAGCTGCGAATTACAAGGGTGGCTGATGTGACATGGTGGAGCTACCAGAGCTACAACTTTGCTGTGTCCCGGTGTCACAGGAAATGGGTAGCAAAATAATACTCACATCCTCTATAGGTTAAACCACATACCCAGTCTTCTTTAAAGGGAACTTTGACTGACAGTGGTACATCGAATGCTGCTAGTCAGTTGAAACGTAGAATGTGTCATATTCCTCTCTCATCTTACCTTATGGAATATTTGTACTGGTACGTTCTTGTGAGGGGAAAAGCTTTTCTCCTTTCAAGACCTTTGCTGCGTACACCACAGGTACGGTGCTTGTTTTGTTTGGTTTAATGGTTAGTTAAAACGGAGGAAATTAATAAATGAAAAGGTGCACTGCTCCTGTTCTCCTCTCCTCCACCTGAGGTTTTTCTCATCTCCCCTCTGCTCTGGCAGACAGACTCATCTTGATTGACAGGGAGAGAGGATGCACAGACCAGCTTTAAACATACTGTACCACCACTATACAGCTCTGGAGAGAGTGACAGAGAGAAAGAGAGGAAAAGTGAGAGAGGAAGAGCTAGAGAAGGAGATACACTAATTGAGGAGTCCATAAACATATACAACGTCTTCTGGCAAAAGTGGAAAAACCGAGAAAAAAAAATCTAAACAAGAGGAATTAGCGATACAAATGGCGACATATGGACAACCCATTTTAAAACACTCTAAAACACTGTTCAAATTGATGCAAACGCAGAACAATGCCAAATTCATGAGAAGTTGAATGGATTAGAAAAAGCTATAAAGGACAATCAAAATCCATTGAACTCCCCAATCACTGACCAGGAGCTCTATAAGAAACTTCAGGCCCTCAAATTTTAAATAGCATGTGGACCTGATGGCATCCGAAACTAGATGCTCAAATTCACTAGTGCAAAATGTCAATTGGCTAAAATAAAAGTGTTTAATTTGATCCTGAGAGTAGGTTATTTCCATGACATCTGGAATCAAGGACTCATAACCCCAAACTTTAAGAACAGAGACAAGTTTGACCCTAACAATTACAGAGGCATTTGTGTGAACAGTAACCTGGGGAAGGTTTTCTGTAGTGTCATAAATGTAAGAGTTCTAAACTTCCTTAACTTCTTATGGCTGCAGCCCGGCGTCGGTACACTTATGACAACAGCCACTTCAAGTGCAGGGCGCGAAATTCAAAAGATATTTTTTTTAAATATTTAACTTTCACACATTAACAAGTCCAATACAGCATATGAAAGGTACACATCTTGTGAATCCAGCCAACATGTCCGATTTTTAAAATGTTTTACAGGGAAGACACAATATGTAAATCTATTAGCTAACCACGTTAGCAAAAGACACCACTTTTTTTACTCCACCAGTTTTTTACTCCATCAGTAGCTATCACAAATTCGACCAAATAAAGATATAAATAGCCACTAACCAAGAAACAACTTCATCAGATGACAGTTTGATAACATATTTATTGTATAGCATATGTTTTGTTAGAAAAATGTGCATATTTCAGGTATAAATCATAGTTTACATTGCAGCTACAATCAGAAATTGCACCGAAAGCAGCCATAATAATTACAGACACCAACGTCAAATACCTAATTACTCATCATAAAACATTTCTGAAAAATACATAGTGTACAGCAAATGAAAGACAGGCATCTTGTGATTCCAGCCAATATTTCCGATTTATTAAGTGTTTTACAGCGAAAACAAAATGTAGCGTTATATTAGCTTACCACAATAGCCAGAAACACTTGGGCGCCGACGACTAGTTCACATCTACGACAGATATATGAAATAGCATCATAAAATGTTTCTTACTTTTGCTGATCTTCCATCAGAATGTTGGACAAGGTGTCCTTTGTCCAGAACAATCGTTGTTTGGATTTAGAACGGCAACTTTCCCTCTTCATTTAGCAAGCACACTAGCCAGGTGGCACGACGCTCTCCATGTCAACAAACGGAAGAGAACGGAACACGGCAAAACTCCCGAAAAATTTTCAATAATCTGATGAAACTATATTGAAAAAACATACTTTACGATGATGGTGACATGTATCAAATAAAATCAAAGCCGGAGATATTAGTCGCCTATAACGGCAGCTAAACAAAAGGCAATCCCACTGTCCACCTCGCGCTCTTCAGAGTACCGAAAATGGTGGACACGTCATTCCAAGATGATGTGTTCCATCTCAGACCAAGATAATCACCTCATTTCTTCTCTCACAGCCTCTTGACACCCAGGGGAAGGTGTATGACGTGCATGTATACTAATAGGTCTCGTGCCCATTTATAGGCAGGAAGAAGAACAGAGCCTCGATTTCAGACTTTCCACTTCCTGGTCAGGAAGTGTGCTGCAGAATGAGTTCTGTTTCACTCCGAGAAATAATTCAAACGGTTTTAGAAACTAGAGAGTGTTTTCTATCCAATAGTAATAATAATATGCATATTGTACGAGCAAGAATTGAGTACGAGGCCGTTTGAAATGGGCACCTTTTATCTGGCTACTCAATACTGCCCCTTGCAGCCCAAACAGGTTTTAATAAGCACAATGTCTTGAGTAAAAGCCAAATTGGATTTATACCAAAACATCGCACGACCGATCATACACTGCTCAAAAAAATAAAGGGAACACTTAAACAACACAATGTAACTCCAAGTCAATCACACTTCTGTGAAATCAAACTGTCCACTTAGGAAGCAACACTGATTGACAATAAATTTCACATGCTGTTGTGCAAATGGAATAGACAAAAGGTGGAAATTATAAGCAATTAGCAAGGCACCCCCAATAAAGGAGTGATTCTGCAGGTGGTGACCACAGACCACTTCTCAGTTCCTATGCTTCCTGGCTGATGTTTTGGTCACTTTTGAATGCTGGCGGTGCTCTCACTCTAGTGGTAGCATGAGACGGAGTCTACAACCCACACAAGTGGCTCAGGTAGTGCAGCTCATCCAGGATGGCACATCAATGCGAGCTGTGGCAAGAAGGTTTGCTGTGTCTGTCAGCGTAGTGTCCAGAGCATGGAGGCGCTACCAGGAGACAGGCCAGTACATCAGGAGACGTGGAGGAGGCCGTAGGAGGGCAACAACCCAGCAGCAGGACCGCTACCTCCGCCTTTGAGCAGGAGGAGCACTGCCAGAGCCCTGCAAAATGACCTCCAGCAGGCCACAAATGTGCATGTGTCAGATCAGAGATCAAGTGTTATACATGGAATTTTAGAACCACTTCTCCTTAATGCAATCGCTGTCAGATTTCAAAAAAGCTTTACGGAAAAAGCAAACCATGCAATAATCTGAGGTTGGCACTCAGAGCCCAATCAAAACAAAAATATATCCGCCATATTGTGCAGTCAACAGAAGTCAGAAATAACATTATAAATATTCACTTACCTTTGATGATCTTCATCAGAATGCACTCCCAGGAATCCCAGTTCCACAATAAATGTTTGATTTGTTTGGTAATGTCCATCATTTATGTCCAAATAGCTACTTTTGTTAGCGCGTTTGGTAACAAAATCCAAAGTCACGAAGCGCGTTCACTAAAAGCAGACGAAATGTCAAAAAGTTCCGTAACAGTCAGTAGAAACATGTCAAACGATGTATTGAATCAATCTTTAGGATGTTTTTAACATAAATCTTCATTAATGTTCCAACCGGAGAATTCCTTTGTCGTCAGAAGTGCGATGGAACAGAGCTCGCTCTCACATGAACGCACATGGTCAGCGCATGTTCAGGTCATGGTAGACCTTACTCAATCCCCTCTCATTCGGCCCCCCTTCACAGTAGAAGCATCAGAAAAGATTCTAAAGACTTTTGACATCTAGTAGAAGCCTTAGGAAGTGCAAAATGACCCATATCCCACTGTGTATTTGATAGGCGATGAGTTGAAAACCTACAAACCTCAGATTTCCCACTTCCTGGTTGGATTTTTTTCTCAGGTTTTTGCCTGCCATATGAGTTCTGTTATACTCACAGACATCATTCAAACAGTTTTAGAAACTTCAGAGGGTTTTCTATCCAATACTAATAATAATATGCATATATTAGCAACTGGGACTGAGGAGCAGGCCGTTTACTCTGGGCACTTCTGGGCACCTTTTCATCCAAGCTACTCAATACTGCCCCTGCAGCCATAAGAAGTTAAGCCAGCTGCCTCCATACAATAGTATTTTTAATAAGTTTAGTCTTTAGGGACTACCATCCATCCCTATCTACCATAATTCTTTCTCCATTTCCCCTCTATCAGTGGACCATCTCACGGTGGATTCCAGCTCGTTTCCCAGCTTCTAGCTGGATGTCCTCCCCTCCGTTTCTCTCTTCCTCTCTCTCCCGGGCTCCTTGTCTCTCTACCTGCCTGGTGAGACTGGAGGCCTACTGCTGCTCAGTTGAGAGAGAGAGAGAGTCTTTGAGTTTTAAATAATCTTTATTGGGTCTGGGAACCCACAACACAATAAAAACTCATACAAAACCATAGTTACACATCAATTAAAAACAACACCAAATCCTCCTCCACAGTAACTAAACACAACAGACTCTGAATACCCCATATACTCATAAACAGATCAATATTGTTAACCAGTTTGTAATAGGCTGTCCCGAGGCTGCCAGAGTTTCAGACTCAGCACAGAATAGACACCCTTCCCCAACTGTCGTATGCAGGTGTACCAGATGCATATTGGTGGCTATGGCTCCATGTATTATCCTCCACTGGAGGTCAGCTGTCCTCTTTTCAATAGGCAGTTTGTGAAAAAGAGGCTCTTCAAAAAGCCACATCCCTGGTGGCGTGCCGGCCTTACGGGACTTGACAAGAACTCTCCAAGCCTGCATAACAGACTCATAAAATGGAGTCAGGCCAGGCAAAACACCCCCACCCCCCCTCCAGCTTTAAGAGGAAAAGGTGCTTGTCTAAGCCCAAACAGCCCGCTCTCCTCATAAATGTGTAGGCTGTGTCGACCCAGCTAGAACTGTCACTGTACAACAGTCTCTGGGCTGCTTGAAGCCAGAAAGCCATGATCCTGGAAGAAATGTCCACCAGGCCTTGCCCACCCTCGTGCAGTGGCAGATACAGGGCTGCAGCTTTAATCCAGTGTTTTCCAGACCAGAAGAAATGGACAAAGGTCCTCTGAAGCTCTTGTATCAGACGGTGGCTGTAAAATCATTAGTCTGTGCCACAGGGTAGAGGCAGCAAGATTATTAGCTACCAGGACCCTTCCCCTATAAGACAGCTGGTGTAGCACCCATTTCCACCTTGACAGTCTGGCACACACTTTCTCCACTACACCCTCCCAAAACATGACATCATGTAACAACTTAACATTAAAATACCAGTAAGGTGATGACCTTCGTGGACAAGTGAATATCAACAGTAACAATATGGTGATCAGAGAAACCCACAGGAGTAATATCACACCTTCCAACCCTACTACAGTAATGCTCAGATACATACAACCTGTCTAACCTTGCTGCACTGACACCACCTTCATTAACTTTTAGCCATGTGTACTGCCTAACTTTCGCATTCCTTACTCTCCACATATCAGAAAGCTCAAACTCAGTTAATAGGCCAGACAGGAAAGTGGCTGACCGCAGGTGAGGTTCTTCAGCGGTGCGATCAACAGTAAAATCCACAGTACAGTTCCAGTCCCCCCCTAAAACCAAACACCCCTCTTGGTCACACTGTCTTAAGGTTTCCTTTATTTGATCAAACACAACAATACGCTCTATACCCTCATTAGGAGCATAACCATTCAAAAAAGAATAATAATAACCATAACATCCACCTTGACCAATAAAACCCGACCCTTGACAACCTCTGTTGTAGATACCACAGTCACCCCTAAGCCTGAAGAACACAAGATTGAAATTAGTACCATGACTGAGTATATGCTGCTCCTCCCACCACATACCCCAGTCAACCTAATTTTCCTCATCACTATGTGTCTCCTGTAGGAAAACTACATTAATCCTTTTCTGTTTTATTACTTATAATACCCAAGCCCTCTTATTCCTGTCCCTTCCCCCATTAATATTGAGAGAACCTACCCTTAATACCTCCATATAGAAAAGAGAAAGGAAAAGCATTAGAAACCACAGAGAAACCAAAGACAAAAAAGACACTCTATGAAGCATGATCATCATCATTATTTAAATTTCCTATTAAACTGACTACGTTTCCCACCACCTTTTGCTGCTGCAACAGCAGTAACAAATTTCCTCAAGCGAAACTGCTTCTTCTCACTCAACTGGTCTAACTCCACCGTCTTCTGTAACATCACAGCTGACCTCACAAACTTATCAACATCAAAATAATCTGCCAATTTGACAGATTTCCCAAAAAGTCTGATCCAGAAACCCATTTACCTCCTCTAGATCGTAAATGGAGTCCTCACCAGCTGCTATCATATCAAAAGAGATATCCATATCCTTCTCCTGCTCCTCCTCAACTGAGGCCACAAGACCCCCGACTCCCCTCTACCACATCCCTTTCAACACTCCCCACTTGCACCCCATCACTCGTACCAGGCATCTCCTCCACTACCTGGGAGACTAGCCCCACCTGAACCCCATTACTCGTAGTGGGCATCTCCTCCACTACCTGGGAGCCTAGCTCCACATGAACCCCCTCCTGTACCCCATTACTCGTAGTGGGCATCTCCTCCACTACCTGGGAGCCTAGCTCCACATGAACCCCCTCCTGTACCCCAGCACTCATAGTGGGCATCTCTTCCACTACCTGGGAGCCTAGCTCCACATGAACCCCCACTGGCTCTTCAGATCCATCCTTACCTTCTTCAACAATATTGTTCTGCTGCATAACGTTTCCCTCCAATACAAGTTGCAACTCCGTGCCCTCAACACGTATAACTTGTTCCTCAGCAACAGGTGTTTGTGGCTGCTCAACCACTGTCGGCCCACCTCTCCCTACATCAGTGGGCCCAGGCGTTACGAGGACCACCTGCGCCCCTCCCTCTGCCTTCTCCCTTTTCTCCCTTATGACCAACATCCCCACACTCAAAACACCGTTGACTACCCGTACTAGCACAAGCCATATACAGTCTATTGTCATACTTGACTTTAAACAATAACTCCAAAGTCTGCTCCGGTGAGTCCCAAAAACATAAACACCTGTCGCCGAAACGACATAACCTGTTTCAACGCCGGGTGTTTGCAACCCAACGGGACAACCTTAATTGAACTTGCAAACCTCCCAAAGCGCAATAACTCG